>NC_066511.1:26967671-27230171 GCF_024679095.1 Eriocheir sinensis
CATTTTTCTCCCTTGTTTGTTTTATCCATGTCGTCTACAGGCTTCCATTTGACATTGTATGGTTGTTATTTTTACTTAAATGTATATGAAGTTTTACCTATTCATTTCATATGATTTCCTTCGTTATTGTTCTTTTGTCGGGGTGCTGATGTGTATTGTGTACCTATATATCCCTCCGCAATTTATTTATAGTCTTCTGTAGTGTGTAATTTACGTCAACTAACGTCCTCTAACTCTTTATAGGAGAGGTGAGTAGCGGGCTTTTTGTCACATTTTTTTCCTTTTTTTATGCCCTTGAACTGACTCCTCTGCTGTAAAAAAAAGAAACTGTTGAATCTTAAACTATCATAACCTTAACGATCGCATAATTACGTCTGGTACAAAAACAGCCATTCATCAGAGTAAAGCTCAGTGCCGCTCCGAGAGGAGATATGTGAAGGGAAATCATTCGGAATCAAAATACAAAATAATCAATTCAAAATACGAAGTACTCACAAACTTGAGACCAACGCTAAGTATAAAAATTGAAAGAGGAAATCCCATTAACTGTTTAAGGAGCAGAGGCTTGCTTCATCCCGTGTGTGTGTGTGTGTGTGTGTGTGTGTGTGTGTGTGTGTGTGTGCAGTGCTTTTGAGCAGATTATGGCACGAAAGACTCTCTCTCTCTCTCTCTCTCTCTCTCTCTCTCTCTCTCACACACACACACACACACGACCCACGACCTGTATGCTCCTAAATAAGCCCAACACGACGACAAGTGTTTGGTAATATTCAACGGAGTATATTTAAATCTCTCGCGCATTCAGGCGAAATACAAACACAATCCACGCATGTAGTAATATCACAGACGCGCTCATAATTCCACTCATGGTTCCGATCACTTATCATTAACGACCTTACGCGTACAGTATATACTTAAACTAGATAAAAGGGGCATTGAAGCTCTTGGTAATATTCCAGTGAAAAGTCTTTGATAATATCCCTCAATCTCCTTACATATTTCGTTGCAGGCAGCTGTTCTCCGCCATTAAGAGCGCGGTGTTGGTGCCTGGCTTAGCGAACGCAGTGTCGAGAGAGACGAGCAACTGTGTGCGTTCCAGGAAGGTGTTATGTCAGGCACATGAGGCGGCTTTATCATGAGCACAGCAAATAAATGAATAACTGAGGCCGTGGTGGTAAGGGCAATGCGTCGAGGCTGCCACACGCCCACCCTCGCTCTTTTTTGCCATTTACTGAAGTGCGCAGGAAAACCTTAACCAAACACAGTAGATGGATGAGTAAATGATGCCGCGATGGTAGGTAGGAAAGCTCCTGCACGCCGCATGCCCCCAGCTTATATTTTATTGTCATGATGTTTGTTAATTCCTTCGTTCTTTTTAGGTATTGCTAGAATGTGTAAAGATTGACGACGTTTTCTGCTCTGAAGACGATTCTTTTGATCACACACACACACACACACACACACACACACACACACACACACACACACACACACACACACACACACACACACACACACGTATGCTTCATAATAATGCTTCACCTGTTTGTGTCGCAGGTATAGAGACGCGGCGCCTTTGTACTCAACACACACACACACACACACACACACACACACACACACACACACACATCACTATTTCCTACACCCCCTCACCTACCTCCCACCACCCCCACATAACCCGGCGCAACCTCACACAGACAAGTCCATTTCCTCTCACGCGGTCGCCCTCATCCCACACACGAGCCTCGTTATAACTAAGCTTATTATCTAGTCGAACAGGATGCTGGATGAACGAGTGTAAGAGGATTTAACGAAGGTAAACGAGGATGCACATGACAAAAGTGGGAAAGGGAAAGAGGGTGAAAGGCTATAAAGAACGGAGGGATACAACTTAGAGAGAGAGAGAGAGAGAGAGAGAGAGAGAGAGAGAGAGAGAGAGAGAGAGAGAGAGAGAGAGAGAGAGAGAGAGAGAGAGAGAGAGAGAGAGAGAGAGAGAGAGAGAGAGAGAGAGAGAGTGTTTTTATTACAAGCAACCAGGTAGGATAAAAAAAAAAGACGTATCAGGAACGATGAATATTGTTATAGAGAGAAAATGGAAGACTAAAAGGGGTCACAGGCAAGAAGGTAGACAAATGAATTTAATATCCACGAGTAAGAAAGTAGCGGCCATTAAACCTGATCGCTGACATTAAGGAGTCGGTAATTAGTGTTCGTGTCAATTAAAGTGGGAAAGCTCTCTTGTCTACGAAGGTCATATTGCGGTCTCCTAGATATCAGTATTCTTGAAACATCCGTGGGATAAAGATTAAGATCATAATAATAATGGCGATAGTGATAATGATAATTGTGAGTCTAATACTAATAATACTTAGAACAATAACAAGGCGTACAAAGCTTACACAGCCCCAACGGAGGATAAAGCACGGTCCGGTGAAGTAACAAAACCCTCCTCGCCATGCCTGAGCAGTGTCTGTCAGTGGGAGCGTCATTAAGAGGCAGCAAAAATAGGCCCAGCTAAAAGGTTTCACGGATCGGCGTCGACGTTGTTTGGGAAATGAAACGGAACACCTTGCGCCCCAGTGACTCAGCGTGCACTTTTTACTCGAGTGAACGCGAAGCTGTCGAGAGAGAGAGAGAGAGAGAGAGAGAGAGAGAGAGAGAGAGAGAGAGAGAGATCCGCGGGGTAACACCTTGACGTGGTGAACAGGCGTGCGTCCTTTACTGATCTAGTAGAGCCAGGATATGCAGGTGCAACTAAAGCCATGGCCTGTTAGTAGTGGCCAAAGGAATCGTGATCCCCCAACACAGTAATAGATGCCTGAAAGGTGAGGCATATACTCGCTGTACACTATTACCCAAAATTACCAGAAGTTTCAGGCAACGGCGCGTAGTACCTGGCAGCGAGGGAGTGCCTGGTTACGGTGGCGATTAGGGTCACTCCGGAGCAAAGGTGCAAAGAATATCTGGGGTAATGGAGCGGCCCACCATTGGTCACTGAACCTCAGCACTCATATTACGTGGTCTTTGAGAACGAAAGCTGATTTAATAGTACTCATGGAGGAGCCGCTGAACATCAAAATGGAATATTGTAGTGCTCGGGGATTTGAAGAGGATTGGTGAGGAACAAAATGTGATCAAGAACAGTCAGGCATTATACTAGAGACGCAAGACTGAGGGTGAAAAGGGGGAACGTGGAGTAGGGTTTTCAAAGCATAAAATGAAATATATAGGACTCAGTTGAATTTTGTAGTTTAAATGAGTGCGTGGTATCTGTGACATTCAAACCAAAGGAAAGATCAAGTGTGTGCACCAATATCTTTGTTTAGCAGTGAAAATTTGATAAGTTGACGAAGATTTTCAACCCATGAACAGAGGGTCTAGCATCCAACACATATGCAACCATTAACAAAGGAGAAAAACTATAAATTGGAAAAATCAGAACGAGAGAAATTTCTACATGAACCTTTACGAAGCACTAATTTCGGATAGGAATGTATAAACAACAAAGAGGGATTTCTTATTTGGAGAAAGCAAGTGTACGCCATAACAAAACCAAACGACAAACTCACGTACGGCACAACAGAGACAAAATAAAGATTCCATGGCGAAATATATAATGCAGAATTTAGCCCCAGAATGAGATGAAAACAGGTATCACAAAAATTCCGGCACTGACAGAGGACTGCATTAAAGGAGCACTGAAAAGTACGAAAAGAGAAAGCTCCTGGGAAGATGGTATTAGTGTAGGTTTTATAATAGGCGCCATATAAATTGCTGTAGAAATTGCCGTAGAAAATATCAAAACACAAAATGTCTCGAAAAAAGAAAGATTCCGAAACTCAGGAAACATGCTGCCATAAGTATTAAAACACAAAAAAGGAGACCTAATAACTTCCAAGAAATTATCGTCCTATCAGCTTACGGTTTTGTCTACAAATTATTCACGATAATCATCACAAACAGATTTTTAGACATTAGATTTTAACCAACACAGGCAAAAAGCTACCGCAGGAGTGGGTTCTCAGCCATGGATCGCAGCCAGGCAGTAAACTAAATAATGGAGAATATAAATGAGTATAGGAAACCTCTTTGCTCGGCATTCACTGACGACGAAAGATCTTCGACTCAGTGGAAAGTGTAACGGTACTGAATATGATTCGTCAAGAGGGTGAGGGGAAAATCTATTTTTGTATTCTTGGAGACACGTACGAAGATGAAACAGTGAATATTAGACAGCCTACTGAGGCCGGGAATGTTCCTCTGATAAATAGTTCTGTAGTCTTAGCTACCGGCTCGGGGTGATCCTTTAAGCACTTATTCTTAAGGAATGTGTTAAAAAAGGAAAAGGAAATAAGGGGAAAACAAAAAAATCAGAGGTCCGGGATCGGTCATAATGATATAAACATTTTCCAAGCTTCACAGACGCTCACACACAGCCAGGCAACGCGCGACGCAACACACTATTCTTGCCTGGCAGAGGGGAAGGATACAAAGTGACAGGCAAGGACATGGGAGGGAAAAACAGGTTGAAGAACGGCTAATGGCTGGAATTGCACGATATAAGTGTGAGAGGGAGAGACAGACTATACGTACGTATATATCGTATACGTTGAATAGGTCGGAAGTGTATAATAACCACACTGGAAAGTGTTTTCAGTCACAATACAATTTCCTTCGTAGGTGAAAATAACAAGCCTCATCTGTGGTTGTCTAATTCACCCCGGCCTGATCACGAGTTGGACTCGCAATCACCAGCAAATACCCTCTGACAAGAGCTAGCTCATTATAGTCGATCTCTGGATATTGCCTGGACCTCCACACACCACACATCCCATCCCTTTTCTCAAGGGGGACAGTAACCACTCCTTGTCAGTGGAAAAAAAAACAGCCTTAGCGGAGCTGAAACTTACGCCTGTCAGGCCGCGGAGTCTGGCAGGGCAAAGCTTTTATCCATTGAGCCACGGAGCGGTATGTGTGTGTGTGTGTGTGTGTGTGTGTGTGTGTGTGTGTGTGTCACAGTAAGACGTGTTATCCGGGAAAGTTAGGGATTCAAGCGCCTGCCAGAGCTGCCCATCGTACAAAGGTGTCATAAATCACACGTCGCGCCGCTATGCAAACACGAGTCTAATAGATTCCAAAGTTTATCCCAAGTTCGATGACGGAGGAGCGTGATCAGCATATATCCACCTGCTTGGCCTCTTTGCTCTGCTTGTTGCTGCTGTTTTTCGAGGACCTAAAAACTCTACACTCCCCCTTCTCCCCCCTCACCCCCACCCCCCACGGTGCTCCTTTTTCCTGACTTGATAATATGTTCCTTGTTATTTTTACTCCTAATATTTTTATCTTACTTGTTATGTAATTGATGGGAGGGTTTTCTCACTCCTAATACTTTAAAAAAAATGCCCCTTATCGATTTATTTTCTTTCTTTTGTTTTGCTTTTACTCATATATTTCACTTTTATTTTTTTTATTCATATAATTTTACAAGGACTGAATTTTCTATACCGTTCTTGTGTATACTCTTTAGAACTTTTTTTATGGTATAGGTCCCGTATGGCGAGCGAGCGAGAGAGAGAGAGAGAGAGAGAGAGAAGGTTGTCCGTCTCACCTAATTTTTATTTATTTTTATTTTTTATTCAAGGTGACGTCTTGGCCTCCGATCCTGTGCCCCGGCAACAATCGATCTATACAGAGTAGCGACAAAGTTACCGTCACCTCCTATTATAGTTTTCTTTCACTCATTTGCAATTCACGCGACGGTCTACATACTTTTTTTAATTTTTTTACTTCTCAGTCGTTTTGATTTGCTTAGCTCCCGGTAATCATAATCAACGAGCCTTTTATTCTTGTTTTGGGAATACTGATGCTGAACTTATTTTTTTTATTGAGGTATTTAGGTCGTCATTTTGCATCAGCCTGTATACTTTTTTTTTTTTTGTCTATGCTTGGGTCGCTTGGCACACATTACTTATTCATCATGCTTAAGCTCTCTTTCATTATTTTACCTGATAATCACAGCAGCAGCAACACACACACACACACACAAACACACACGCACACACACACATGCAGCGCCGAGAAAGACTTAAGTTTTAATACTCTTAATACGCTGATAATCATGCTCTCCTTTTATTAATTTGGTCCTCGTTCTCTCTTGTTTGTTTTTTCCCTTCATACTCAAATTAATCAGTTAATTTTCCTCAAATTAACCCGTGAGCCGGGCCAGCACACTTTCAACTTATTAAAAGCAACTCACGACCAAACGGAAATTAAAGTTGAGGGGGCAGAAGCGGGGCATCTTTACTGAGGACAACAACAACAACAACAACAACAACAACAACAACAACAACAACAACAACAACAACCTTAAAAGTAAAACTAGATTCGCATTCACAAGACAGTCACAGCAGCAGCAACACACACACACACACACACACACACACACACACACACACACACACACACACACACACACACACACACACACACACACTCACACGAACAAACACACTCCTCCATCTTCACCACCACTATAATTTCAACAACTAGCAAGTAATAATAAACAGTAGAGCACCAAAAAAAAAAAAAAATACTAACAGCAGCATAAACAACAGAAACAAAAGCAACAGCAACAGCACAAAAATCACCAAACAATATCAGCTACAAGAACACAACTACAACCGCCACCACCATCACTACAAGAAACATAACAACACAAGCAACAACAACAACAACAACAACAACAACAACAACAGCGAAACATAAGCAACCCTCTTTTTCTTCTTCCTCATCCACGTGTTTTGCGGACTTTCATGGTTTTAAAGAGACACTATGAAATACAAAATGATAGAATTACGGACATCAAAGTATATGAACTGTTACTACTATTACTGCCTGTCACCCCATCCTCATCCTCCTCCTCCTCCTCTTCATATAGAAGCAACACGTGTGGTTTGCTGGTGATGAAAGGGAACACTGCTGCCATTTTTCTTTTCGGTGTGGTGAATTGTAATGTATATCACGGTAAGGTACAGTATGTGTGTGGGTGTGGGTGTGTGGGTGTATTACTGTTTGTCTGTCTTTGTGTGTGTGTGTGTGTGTGTGTGTGTGTTGGCGGACCTGCCTGCGGCCAGCGGTAAATGGATAAAGAGACCATTTAAAAAGAATGAAAAGAAAAATGCATAATTAAAATCGTATCGGAGAAAAATACACATGAAAGAGTAGCATTTTTATTTGAGCTTCGTTTCGTACTATCAAATCATACGATATCATCGATGAGTTTCTTCCTCCTTTGTCCTCCGATACCCTACGCCCCTGTCTACCCAGCAGTGAATGGGTACCAGGTATTAGTCGGGGGTTATGTCCCGTCTCCTGGGGTCTGTTCCCTTCTCCTATAATTCCTTCCTCTTCTGTCTCTCTCCGGCATATGACCACAGATGTTGCGCCGACTAAACGAAACTTTCCTTCCTTCCCCTTCTGTCTCTCTCCGGCATATGACCACAGATGTTGCGCCGACTAAACGAAACTTTCCTTCCTTCCCCTTCTGTCTCTCTCCGGCATATGACCACAGATGTTGCGCCGACTAAACGAAACTTTCCTTCCTTCCCTTTCTGTCTCTCTCCGGCATATGACCACAGATGTTGCGCCGACTAAACGAAACTTTCCAGCTTTCCTCCTTTGTCCGTTAATGTGTGTGTCACATCATTCAGCACACCCAAAATATGATAAATGTCTTTCATATATATTAACCGTGGTGAGCTAGGGCGTATTGTCGTTTGATTCTTAAAATTATAATCTAAATCATCAAAACTATTTATAATTATCATATTGAACAGTTAAAGTATCTGGTACATCATAAGTTGTATTTTTTTTTCTTTGTACACTTACTTTTTACGCCTACCGTTTGTCACTCGCGTTTTATATAAAATTTGGTCACAGTGAGTTTTTTTTTTTCTCTCACAGTTATCGTGTAGAATATAAGTAGAAAGTTTTAAGTGAAATATGAGTGAAATGTGTGTCTCATAAGTGTTTATTTAATGATGACTTGGGGAAGTAGTTGAATGGGTAGAGAGAGAGAGAGAGAGAGAGAGAGAGAGAGAGAGAGAGACAGACAGAGACAGACAGAGAGGCAAATACAGATAAACATATAGACTGAGAGGCGAACAACCAGACAGATCGGAAAAATATATACAGATAGAAATAGGGAAAGACAAACTGACTGAAAAGCGTACCCAACAATATAAAGAAACAGACAGAGCGCCAGATAGAGACGGGGAGGGAATCCGAGGCAGCAGACAGACAGGGAGACAGAGAGAGACGGAGATCACTGCACTGTATACCGAGGGAGGGAATGGATGGGGCAGGAGACGGTGTTTACAGAGAGATCACACCAGATAATGACATTTGCATAAAACAACATCAATTCTCTTTTTATTTCACACTTTGCATCACAGATTGGATTACGAAGGGAGAAGCACGGGAGGCAGAGAGACGCCAGCCAGAGAGGAGAAAATGCCTTTCACAAAACAAACTAACGAAAAGGATAACATTAAACACTTTTATCAGCGGATTGAAGGAGGAAAAATAAGATCACGCAAAATTTCCAACAATATTTCGACTTTTATGATGCGATTTCCCTTTAAACCAATTTTTATTTAGATACAGAACAGCGTATATATCTGCCGTGAAATATAACAATAAAGATTAAGCATTAAAAAATACAGTATACCATTAAACGTAAAGTTCCCCCTTGAATCGCAAATTACCTGCAAAGTGAATCAGATAGGCAAGTGGACCGGGGGAATGGATGGAGTGGGCCGCGAGCCAAATAATGGTGAGGATGACGGGGGAGGATGGGAGGGAGAGCGACGGGGAGGCGGGAACGGATTGGGTGAGCAGGATGATAATTGGGCACTAGCCGAGTGGAGCAGGTGCATAATTGGTTAGTAGTTGGTTAGTGGCCTACAGTGGACCGCCGCACAGTACGCACAGCCATCCCATTAGCAGCTGCAGCAACAGTAGAGTTAAATATGAAAAAGACGAAGCAAAAATAAAGGCATAAGGGGAATAGATAAATATGGCCGGTGATTAAGCTGTGCAATAGTCAAGTTGGCTAAAGTAGGATCTCGTTAGTGATTGGAACAGTAAATCGGAGAGGAAAAGAATAGAGAAAAAAATAATAACTCGGAGACAGAGATCAACGCAGATTTATATAAACTCATTTAATCGCACGGTAAGCTCGTAGTATCGCGTCTACAGTTGCGTTAGACGAGTTACAATAATACAAGGGAACAAGGCGAAGGAATTATAAAGCAAGCACAGTGATAGCAGATCGTGTAAATTTAGTAACGGTGAAGGTTAGAGATTTGTAATGGAATGGAAGAGTACTTGAGGTGGGTAAAACGAGAATAGTAGATTTGTAATGGAATGGAAAAGTACTTGAGGCGGGTAAAACGAGAAAAATAGTAGCGTTAGTTAGTTGTGGAATGATAGGACACGAAGAGAAGGAATAAGAGGTGGCAACAGAGAAGGCAGTATGGAATGAAAAGTTGGAGCAAAGGATCAATCAATGGAGTTATGGGACTGCTTGAAAAAATAATATGATTGAGTGGAATGTATTTGTGAACTGTGTGGAGACAGTAAAACGACGTGAAAATAAGAGGTGGCAATAGAGAAGGCAGTATAGAATGAAAAGTTGCTGTAGAGGATTAATCGATGGTGTTATGAGGCTGCTTGAAAAAAATATATAATTGAATGGAATGGATTGACGGACTGAGTGAAAGCAGAGTAGAACGGAATGAAAATCGGGATTGGCAACAGAGAAGGTAGTATGGCAGGCTCGATGAAGCAATGAGACTGGTTGAAAAAAATATATAACAAAATGGAATGATTGGTGGACTGAGTGAAGGCAGAGTAGAACGGAATGAAAATCAGGGTTGGCAACAGAGAAGGCAGAATGACATGTAAAAGGTGCGGCAGGCGATACGACCAATCAATGGAGAAATGAGACTGGTTGGAAAAAAAATATGACTGGAATGGATTGGTGAAAAACGGCATAAATATCAGAGTTGGGTTTACATTGTATTTGTAGAAAAGCCAATTAAGGGGACTTGTAGCAACGTAGCAGAGATGACTAGACACGCGTAACAGTGAGTATGTGACGTGAAGTGAGGTCGTCGTGGGGGAACTTATCTAAACAGCAGGACCGGCTTACTCGTGGATAGAACTGCTGAAGGTCATAAGCTAGAACAGCCCTTTCTTTCTGTCTAGCTGTCTGTGTGCCTCTCACTATGGCTTTACCTCTTTATCCATCAATCTATCAATCTATCTATCTTTCTAAATCCGTTCGTTCATCAGCCAGCCAGCTTGCCTTTCCGGTCCATGATAAAGTATAGGCATCCATCCCTCTCCATTGGTCATCCTTATTCCATTAAATCTCATATTCCTTGTCGTTCTGTCTGTATGTTCACCTCTTCAGCCTACACAACAGCCTTTTCATATTCTCTTTTAACTCTCCATTCTTCTCCATTTTTCTCTTTTTTCCATTTCTCTTTGTTTTTCCACTTCTCCACCGCCCGTCGTCACTTCTATCCACTGCCTATTCACAGCCTTCAACCAGCTCCCCAGAACCTCACCATCCCTGTCCATCCATTAACTGATACTTCTCCTCTACGTTCCTTCATGTTTCACTTTTCAGCGTACTCAGCAACCTCTTCTTCTTCTCCTCCCGAAATTGACCCACCTCTCTTTCGGCCACCTCTTTTGATTCTTTTTTGTAGGAGCAGCGAGTAGCGGGCTTTTTTTTATTATTGTTTCCTTTTTTTGTGTGTCCTTGAGCTGTTTCCTTTATTGTAAAAAAAAACTACTCCTGACCACCCATCCAAGGCCTTCCAATTGCTATCCAGTCCTCCACTCTTCCACTTATATTGTTCTCTGTTCCACTCCTAAGGCTACCTATAACCAAAACAGCCTTCTCATCGCCTCTTCATTGCCATCCACATCCTTGCCCCGACCATCCACACGCAGCCCATCACATCCACACCCACTCCACCACCAGCCCCCACTCCTCAACCTCGAAGTCTCACCGCACGAAACACAAAAGGGTGATAACAAGGGCATGCTCCACCTACCGCCTATCCACCCACACCCTTGCCCCGGCCATCCACACGCAGCCCATCACATCCACACCCACTCCACCACCAGCCCCCACTCCTCAACCTCGAAGTCTCACCGCACGAAACACAAAAGGGTGATAACAAGGGGATGCTCCACCTACCGCCTATCCACCCACACCCTTGCCCCGGCCATCACACGCAGCCCTCCACAGTGTCCACACCCTCACCGCCAGCCGGCCATCACCGTCCTCGAAGTCTCCCCGCACGAAAGATAAAACTATGATAATAACGTCCGCCGCGTTATGCAAACCAATTTACACGAATTAAGCGCTCCAGCCAACCATCACGAAGTCATACGAATTCGGACTGGCTCCTCTATCGCCGTTCATTTGCATGGGAATGAGCTCGTCAGGCGTGAGACAAATCCATATTGTCAGTCGGTACCTCTGTCAAGGGATATTAGCGAACAAAAATCATGCATGTTTTATGTTAGTAGAACCTTTTTTATGTGTACGTGTGTGTGTGTGTGTGTGTGTGTGTGTGTGTGTGTGTGTGTGTGTGTGCGCGCGGGTGCTTTTTGTTGTTGTTGTTATTGTTGTTATTGTTTTCTCTCATGTTGTAGCGTTTGATGAGTGTTTTTATTTTGTTATTAGGTTTTTTTATATATTATTTGATCCTGTTTTTATATGCTCACCGTGTGTGTGTGTGTGTGTGTGTGTGTGTGTGTGTGTGTGTTACAGTGTGATATTTTGTTATTATTGTTTTCTTTTACGTTATAGCTATTAATGAGATGTAAGGTTTTTTTTTCATTGCCATTAATATTATTCTTACATTGAGCGACGTGAACAGACAGGCAAATAACGCATCGTGAAAGTACATTTGATTGTTTCCTTTCTTTTTTGTGTGCGTGATTGTTAATGTGTGTGTGTGTGTGTGTGTGTGTGTGTGTGTGTGTGTGTGTGTGTTCTAAATGTATGGAATGTATAGATATATGAATGCATGGATAAGAAATGGTTATCACGCACCACACAGCAGTCTGCCTCAGTGTTAGGGGGAGCACCGGCAGCCACTTTAACGCGCTACATTACCAAGTGATGGAAAGTGGCCATCATTTGAAAAGGAAATTCATTTTTGCACCCATCTATCCAAGTGCCTGCGTCTCTGTCTGTCTGTTTATCTTCCTCCCTATCTGTTTAGTATCTGTCCGTAAATGTATCGGTCTATTTCTTTAAACAACAATTATTTGTTTGCAGCATTATGAGGCAGGCCACGGACGAAACTTATTTATTGAAACGCCCCAAAATACGGTGAATCAACACAAAGGAGACAGAGGAAGAAAATAAACAAAAATCAATATCGATCCGAATGGTGTTTTGACACTCCGCTCGTGAACGGGTTTAAGTAACAGATAGGGAGAAATACAGACGAATTAATTATATTTTTCGCAAGTATAAAACGGATATGGCACATTTAATGTAATGACACCTAATGTTGTTTTGTAATGTCTAATACTTCGGCCTTCTATTGTTTGGATTTTCTGGTGTTCGCATTAGCAAAGAAGAAAACTAAAATCAGAATATTTTCTCGTTAAAAGACAATTCTTTTTCCATAGTAAACTGCGCGCTTGCAAAGAAACGCATCTCTGGAGTCTGTGTTAGGTTCAATAAAGTTGATTAAAACATATTTCCCACAGATATCCGAGCAGGGAAGTGTGTTTCGTTTTGTCCTAGGGTTTTCTGTTGGCGGTCACAGTGTGTGTGTGTGTGTGTGTGTGTGTGTGTGTGTGTGTGTGTGTGTGTGTGTGTGTGTGTGTATTTACGTGTGTGTGTTATGTAACCGTTACAAAGTTACACAGTTGTATTGAAGAGTTAAGAACTTCCTGAAGATGTACTTAGAAACCTAAACTTTTGTGATATTTCATGCTCTTGGTAGGAAAGACTCACTTATCTACCTATACTTTGAAACAGATGAATTTTGTAATCCTAACTTGTCCGCAACTTCGTAACAACCAAGCTGCGGCTGCCTACACACGCGCTTGTCGGGGAATGGTTCCTGAATAATGGGACAGGAACACGCTAAAACTGCATTCCATATTAATCTTACTTCACCCAAATTCATCCCACATTTCCGCGTCGATCAGAATAGTAGTCATAACTCGGCCCGAAGTACATTTTCTATCAGCTACAAAATTACATGAAAGGAAATTCGGTAAAGTTTATTGGCTAATGACGTAATCCACGAATCCTCGTTAGCTGTTTCGTTCCCCTTCCACACACACATCCACCCAGTCACCCACCCTTCCACACAGATACCTACTCTCACACACACGCACAGACCTTCCTTTCCATACATTCGCCCTTTCACCCTCCCCCATACATATATATCCACCATCCACTCATTGACCTACTCCGCTACACCTACACCCTATAAACACACCCACACCCTACGCACACTCATACACACTAGTCATAAATCTGTCCTCCTTGTCAGACACTCCTGGACACACATCCCCCACACCAATACACTTAGCAATGCCCAGCGTCACACCCACCTACCCACTCCATCACACCAAGCCACACACCCTCCCTTTCACCTCCCCGCTTATCCACCCGCTGAGTTAGCCGCCCCACCAGACCAGCTAATCGACGGGTGTTGGTCAGAGGCAGCAGAGGCAGGAATAAAGGTAATGATGAAAATTAAGTGTGGAGAATAAAAGGCGTGCCGGCTGCCCCACCATTAGCGAGCCTCGGCCATAACGCTGAGCCCTAAAACTCCCCCGTATTTGCTTTATCTCGTTGGACTAATACAATGTCGCACCCCAACTTGTTCATCCCCTCTCCCCCCAACCCCACACCTCCCTTCCCCTGGTTCCCTTGTTCTACCGCGCCGCCGTCACCACCACCGCCGCTATCCCCCATCACCACCACCACGGCCCGCCTCAGCAGCGCCCCCATCACACCCACACCCTTGCTCTACACTACCTTCGCCACCACCACCTTTGTTACCGCCATCGCCTTCCCCCGCCGCCCTCCCCCAACCACTTTCCTTCCCTCACCAGCCTTTTCCTCCTCCCTCACTTTCCTTCTCTTGCTTCCCCTCTTCCACTCCCTCTCCTCCCGCCCACACTCTCATCCCGCGCCCGTTCTCCCTCGCCGACCCCCTCCCCCACTTCCACCATCGTTCACTCATCCCGTTCTCCTTCCCCAGCCCCCCTCCTGCCACCCCCCACCCCTCTCTCCCCACCACTCCTTCCCTCCTGCTATCCTTGCCCCCGGCAGCTATGAGTGAATATGTTGACAGATGATGTGTTTATATATGTGTGGTAATTTATGACGGGGAGGCGTGTATGTAGAGCCAGAGGGCACAAAAGTCATACAAACATACGAGGTAATTTGCAAATGTTTATGTGTATGGAGTTTGCATGAGTCAATGCATATTTATGTGCTGTATATCCACACAGTGATACTTTTTTCCTTTTTTTACCTTCCTATTTTTGTTTTGCTGCCGATGTTTTCTAAAATGTTTTCTTTTTTTAGACGGAAATATAATAGTTCACTTTTTGAGATACAGTGGATGTTTATTTTATTTTTATTTTTTTACTATCATCTTTACGCCTGGTAGAAACGTGGCGATCCTCAAAGACAAACTCACGAAGGAGCAAATAACACGGCCGCCGAACTTGGCACCAGAAACAAAACAAAATCACAAAAAGAGCTTCGAAAACGCGAGCTTCAGTTTATATTCTCAGATACCTTGAGGCGTTTAGCGTTGAAAGGAACTCTGAATAATTAACGAAGACACAGACAACAAAGAAAGAAAAAATAGGAGCAATTATATTTCATCTCTTTTATAACTCCCTCGCGAAAGCCAGAGGAAGCTCAACAAAAGGGACAACAAGCTGCTGAAGGAACAAATGATGAAAAAAAAAGTTAACGGGCCACAGACAAATATGAAGTCAACGATCTACCACCAAGTCAAGGAGAGTGACGTCAAACGGACATCACCAAGTCAACGTAAGTGAAGTCAACCACCCACCAACAACAGTTCAACGGGAGTGAAGTCAACGGATCGCCAGTACAAAGC
Organism: Eriocheir sinensis; assembly: GCF_024679095.1. Classification (NCBI taxonomy): domain Eukaryota; kingdom Metazoa; phylum Arthropoda; class Malacostraca; order Decapoda; family Varunidae; genus Eriocheir; species Eriocheir sinensis. Next base: position 26,982,872 of record NC_066511.1, read on the forward strand.
AAAAAAAGTGAAGTCAACGGAAAACTGATGATACAATTAAGCAAGGGAGATGACGGTGTATGATGTGTGAGGTCCCAGCCGTACCCACTGATTGATCTCTATGAAGTTGAAGTCCCAAGTTCTTTCAGGAAGGATACTAGCTAGCGATCTAAGTCCAACGTGTGATCAGACCGTGGGTGAATGACACGAAGTAAGTCAACGAGCCACCGACAGTCAACAAAAATAGTCAAGGGATCACGACTCACAAATTACAAAGGGGGCAGTCAAGTGGCCACCATCTAACCAACGCATATAGTCAACAGTCTACCAACACACCTAGCAAGTCAACGAGCCAGAAGAGTCAACGAAAAAGAAGTCAATGGGTCAGTCCTCACCAATGAAGGAAGGGGGAAGTCAACGAGCCATCCACTAGCCAACGGGAATGAAGTCAACGGGCCAGCGTGACCTCAAGCGCCACTTCGCCCTATCTCTCCCGTCATAAATACTCCATTGTAAGATACATGAATCCAATTAATTCCTGGCACAGCAAACCGATCCCTCCTCTTTATTACGTTGGGGCAATTCACTTCCCTTCTCCTCACCTCACTCCACTTCCCTCTCACTTCTCACCCTTGTCGCATATTTTATATTTGACTATCATGGCGGGGCGAGGGGAAAGGAGAGGAAGGAAAGAACGAAGGGAGGCAAAGGAAAGGAAGGAGAGAGGAGAAGGAGAAGGAATAAGGACGAGTCAAGTTTTCACTCCTGTTTCTTCTTTTCTTCTCGTCCTCCTCCTCCTCCTCCTCCTCCTCCTCCTCGTGTCTGTGTATCGTCGGCATGATGGCAAGGAAAAAATGAACCTTAGCTGGTGGCCGGCATCCCTCTGGCTCTAATTTAGCTGTCTCCTGACGCTGCCTCTCGCGTATGACTGTTTACTCTTTGTGTGTGTGTGTGTGTGTGTGTGTGTGTGTGTGTGTGTGTGTGTGTGTGTGTGATAGAGAGAGAGAGAGAGAGAGACCATGTTTGTTTATTTGTGGCAGTCGTAATAACAGAGCTACAAATGACTGACAAAGAATAATAAACAAAAAACGGATAGAAATGTTTGAGCCAAGATGATGAGGCAACCGCAGCAGTGTGTTCGCTCCAATCGGCGGGTGACGTGATGAGGAAGCGAGGCATGAAAGTGGTGACGGCGAAACGAAAAAAAGAAAATACAGAAAAAAAAAAAGCACGAACCCATAAACGAAAAAGAATGAAAAAAAAGAAGAGCGTGAATGACAGTCAAATTAAGCATCACTCGGGTGTGAATCCAGGTGGAGGCTTAACCAGGTGTGAAGCCAAAAAGGGGGACAAAAAAAAAAAACGGTGGACGAAGATTGAATCGTCGTTTGTCACACGTCTGTCGCTCGCGTCAATACCGGACGGGGAGGAGGAAAGTACGGGAAGAAAGTACGAGAAGAAAAATTAAAATAAAGGCAAAATCGGAAAAAAAGGACAGCGGGGAAAGGAGGAAGAAAGGAAGAAGGATTGACTGGGAGATTGATGGCGCTGAGGGGACTCAATGAAGGCAAAGAAACATGTTATCTTCAGTGTATGTTACGAAGCTAAGTATTTGAGAGAAGGTATTTAAGGAAGATAAATGCACGCTGTTTGATTCTTGTTCGTGTGTTTGTTTGTTTGTTTTAAGTTTGGAGCACGCGTGATACACAGAACCTCCTCTATAGTTGATGTTTCCCTTCGCATTACATCGATTTTTTTCTCTCTCTCCATGCGTGTTAGAGGAAGAGACAGACAGGCAGACAAACAGCCAGACAGACAGACAGACAAGCAGACAGTTATATAGAGGCAACCAGACAGAGACAGACAAACACAGAGAAGAAACAAACAAAAAACAAGGGAAGACGGAAAGATGAACACGGACGGAAGGTTATCGTAACAAACAAACACAAACAGACAGTAACATAAGGGAACTCACGAACACCCAAACTGGCCAACAAACAGAAAAGTACAAAAAGACGGTAAAGGGACGTTAGAATGAAGCGTTAACAAGAAGAAGAATGAAGTGAACATTACCAACGATATTACAGTCTCCTCAACGCCTAGTTTTGTCACCGAGTTTCATCCATAAGCGTGACAGTTGACTCTTACCTGCGTCAAGTGTGATTTGTGGTTCTTGTTGCACCTGGATTACGTCTCCCAGGTGTATTGTTTAACTCGTGGAGACAGGGACAAAGTAAAACGTCTCATTGACTCAAGGTATAGTGAGTTTTTTGATCAGTACTCATGGATGTAAATAAACAGTACTGTATATATATGGTAGAGCAATTATTTTTTCTCTGACCTCTTCTCTGTACTTCTTATAGGATTTTGCGAGATAAATATGCATGGTCTAGACACTCCTTCTTTAACACACACACACACACACACACACACACACACACACACACACACACACACACACACACACACGATGATTGCGTCTCTATCAACGTATCACTGTCCTTTCCTCCCTCGCCCTGCATGCCCCCACGCACGCACGCACGCACGCACGCAGCCTCGGTATCATGGCGTACTCAGAGCCACCTACAGGGCCATACCATTACGTTATGGCCATCTCGCGCCGCATAAACCTCTGCACCACCACACCGCGTCTCCACACCCTCAGTACACCACTCCCTGCCACATCTCTCAAGCACGCCACGCTGCTATCCTTTGTTTCGTTAATGTAGCGTATTGTGGGCGGGAAGGAGGTTAATCAAGGAACGTTCGTGGGGCGTCGTAGAGTCAAGCTGTATAATGTTTGTGTTTGTGTGTGTGTGTGTGTGTGTGTGTGTGTGTGTGTGTGTGTGTGTGTGTGTGTGTGTTGCTGTGGATCTGTGTCTCCTTCGCACTACAAGAGGCTGTTCTCGCCTCCCTATTTTCATAACCTCGTCTCTTCTTGCACTACAACACACCCCATTCAGCTTCCACTCTCGCCCTCTCTTGCTCTCTCTCCCTCTCTCTCTCTCTCGCGCGCGCTCTCCTTCACACGATCATTTAAGTCTTCTCAGTCTCATATTTCCATAACTTAAGCCTCTCTCTCGCCTTCTCACACACAGTACCTCCTCTTCTGCAAACGCCCTCGCTGACTGACTTGTCTTTCTACATTAATACTCGTCCTCAGCACCTCCACACATCATTATATCATTTAGACTCATGTTCTGAAGCGTTTCGGAACTCTCACACCCACATTTGGTAAGGCTTTCGTAGAGGTTGTGGGTATTTCCGCGGGGAGTTTTATGAGCCTATAGTGATATTTCAACAAGGCTTCTGCGCCATGAACGTGAAAAGAAAGCTTGCGAACCCGACTAAGCTCCTTTGTGGCCTTTGGAAAGCTCTATTGTATGAGCCGATAGAGTCTTGAAATGCGGGTCTTAGTCACTCCCTTTTTCCCATCCCTCTGTACTCTTTCATTCGCTTCACAACCGATCCCTCTGCCCCCGCTGCCTCTGATCACATTCTGGTACATATTCCATACCACCAACACCTGCCCTAGACCACTCTCCCTTTTTTTCTCTGTACAATGCGCGTTAATAACATATGATTAGATTCCTAGCACACTAAACCACCCTTCCTCAGATCACACACTAACCTCTATCACTACTCCTTCGTATCTTCCTGGTCATCCTCTACTCTACTTACATATCAATCGAGTCTCTATATATCTACCGACACCCACAAAGCCTTCCCCCTCACCCTTCACACACCCTCACAGCCTTTAACCCCTTGGATGTGGATTACCTACAAGAAGACATCACCAAGCTACAGGAGTGGAACAAAAAGTGGCTGCTCCAATTTAGTGAAGAAAAATGTGAGGCCATGCATCTTGGGAGGGGAGATTCAGCATACCAATACCACATGGGAAACACTCCACTGCCCACCACAGAAGCACAGAAAGACCTGGGAGCATATGATACCAGGCTACCAGTGAAGGCGAAATCCGTGCCAATCGCAGCGGACGGGTTAACCACGTATACCATATCTTTACATTATCCCGTCCATCCCCTCCTCCCCATCCATTGTCCTCCCTCCCCAATGCATGTGTCCACCTCCTTTCTACCCTCACCCACAGCACCTCCCCTTCACCCTTCACACACCCTCACATCTCCTAACCACCTATACCATTCCGTTACATTATCCCGTCCATCCCTTTCTCCTCATCTATTCACCTCCCTCCCTACCGCATGTGTCCACCCCTTTCTACCCTCCACTAATCCCTCCACAGCCCCGGCGCCGCACTCACGCAGACCCCTCCACCGCCGCACGCCAATTACATGCATCACTAACCTCATTGAGTCCGCAGATGATACAGAAATATATAAAGTTGGTGAAAGCGTAACAGGTTCCCATTCTTCATAAACAGGTACAAACACTCTCTTAGTATGAAGCACGGAATTAGCAGTTACAAAAATAATGATGGTAACGATGTGTTGATCATTTAGGTCGTACGTATCTGTGATTCTACGAGGATAAGAACCCCTCAGGGACTCTTCAGAAGACGGTCGATGCGAGTCTCACTCTGGAGGCACATCCCTGGGTTCGATTCCAAGTGGTTTCTGGACTCTCGGGCTCTAGTCCATGACACGTTGTATGGATTTATAATTAAACTGAGCAAAACTATTTACACCTTGATGCTTATTTTGTATCGTCCTGTACTCATAACAAAGTTTTGTTGAAATATTTAGTTTTTGAGTTAAACGCGAGGCAAGAGTTACCTCTCGAATGAGTTATCCGTCACTAAAACAACCTTCCTATAGTAGATCATGCGAAATCGATCAACCTTAAAAATCACATCGACCGTTACTTTTTTGCGTCGGAAATTATGTAAACATCCCCGCAGGTACAGCACGTGCCTTGTTATGTTCCGCAGGTCACTAAAGTAACCGACAAATTGACTATCACAAGAACAGGAAGCCTGGGAATGAACAAACAGGTTTTCTGTTGCCTTCTCTTTCAGGTTTCTTCTTCCTTCTCCCCTCCTCCTCCTCCTGTTCCTCCTCCTCCTCCTCCTCCTCCTCCTCCTCCCGAGAGAGGAAAGACGATGAAAAAAGGCGGAAGTGATGAGGTGAAACGCAGGTGATGGCACACACACACACACACACACACACACACACACTGTCTATCTGTGTGTGTGTGTGTGTGTTCAAAATGGAGTAAAAAGAAAAAGAAACAAAAATAAAAAAATAGTGGTAGATAGATAGATAGATAGAGAGAGAGAGAGAGACAAGAAACAGGAAGCACACAAGACTAGTAAGGATTATAGAGATGGAGAAAGGTATAACAGACAATAGCCCGCGCCCATGAAGGCCTCCGGGCGGGCGGGCGTGGCGGCGCCTCACTAACGCGTGTAGTACGCCAGGACGCCGGACAAGACGACGGCACAGATCGCCGTGACGTCCACGAACACGTCCGTCCATGTGTACGGCGCATCGTGTCTCTTGGGAGTCGCCGTGTCCCTGCCGTGGGCGCGAAGATTGGGTTTCTTGGTTTTCCGACGGCGGAGTGTGTGGTGAGGGGAGCGCGGGGTGTGTGAAGCCTTGGTGATGTGTGTGACATCACCTGCCTTGGTGTGTGAAGCCTTGGTGATGTGTGTGACATCACCTGCCTTGGTGTGTGAAGCCTTGGTGATGTGTGTGACATCACCTGCCTTGGTGTGTGAAGCCTTGGTGATGTGTGTGACATCACCTGCCTTGGTGTTTGAAGCCTTGGTGATGTGTGTGGCATCACCTGCCTTGGTGTTTGAAGCCTTGGTGATGTGTGTGGCATCACCTGCCTTGGTGTTTGAAGCCTTGGTGATGTGTGTGGCATCACCTGCCTTGGTGTTTGAAGCTTTGGTGATGTGTGTGGCATCACCTTCCTTGGTGTGTGAAGCTTTGGTGATGCCTCCGGCACCACCTGCTGGGGTAACTGAGGCCCTGGTGGGGGCACTGGCTTCCTTCCCGCCATCTGGCCGGTGCCACGCCGGCGCCGCAAGGGGTGCCCGTTGCACCGCATGACGGTGTAGGCGCCGCTGGAGCCCCTGCCGTCAGAGTGTAACGAGAAGTGCAGGTAGTCGAGGTTGTTGAGGAACTTCCCCAGCGGCATCGCTGCCTTCAGAAGGGTCCTCCCGCCAGACCCGCAGCGCAGCTGGATGATCTTGCTGAGGTCCTTATATTTGAGCGCGGCCAACGGCACGCTCAATCCCCCCTCCGCCTCGCACGCCTCTATCCCCTCGGCGCACCGCCAGCCGGTGCTGGGGAAGGTAAAGAAGGCGATCGGCCGCCGCCTCCTGAGGCAGCCGCCGCCCCTGTAAGACACCTTCAAGGTGTCCGGCCTGCTCATGCCTGCTCGCAGGCTCACGACCACGTTCGCTTTTTCGTGAGAGACTTTTTGTCCCATTGTTTTTTTCTTTGTGAATATCAAAATATCAGAGCAGAGAAGGAAAAAGGTGACAAAAGAGAAAAGAGAAAAAAAAAGAGGGTAGGGTGTAAAGGGGGTGTGGGGGAGCCATGGGAGGGTGGCAGGGCGGGGAGTGTACTGCAGAGACGAGAAGAGGTTCGTTGGGGAGGGCAAGCATTTGGGGAGTGTGGGAAAGGCGGTGAAGGAGGAAAGTCTGTCAGTGGAAGAAAGAATTATATGAAGAAAGTAAAGGAGGAAGACCGGGTAGGAGGAAAGGCCGCACGGAAACCCAAGTGAGCACGGAACATGTGACGGAAGGAGGATAATGATAAAGGTGCCGCGTCACTGAAAGCGAAACAATTGGAAGAACGAATTAATTTCCCGTGCAATTTATTATACAGAGGAGGAGGAGGAGGAGGAGGAGGAGGAGAAGGGAAAATGAGGAAGAGAAGGAGGAGGAGGAGGAGAAGGGGGAGAAGGGAAAATGAGGAAGAGAAGGAGGAGGCAGAAAAATCAAGGAAAGAGGGAATAAATTTAAGGAAGGAATAAACGAAAGAGGAGAAAAAAAAAACAGGTGGAGGTGGAAGAGGTACAGCCGCAAGTGGAGGAGGAGGAGGAGGGGGAGGAGAATAGGAAGATAGAGAGAAGGAGGAGGAGGAGGAGGGGAAAAATAGAAAGATATATAGGAGGTGGAGGAGGAGGAAAATCATCCCTTCCCAGAACAGATTATTTATAGTATTTTCCTTCTGTTTCCTCCTCTTCCTCCTCCTCCTCTTCTTCCTCCTCCTCCTCCTGTGTGCCCTAAACTACAGACCAATCAGCCTGACCTCTGTGGCGGGAAAAATCCTCGAGAAGATCATCAGAGACAAACTCGTTAGGTTCCTTGAAGACAACAACATCATTTCCGATGCTCAGCACGGTTTCAGGAACAAGCGCTCATGCTTAACCAATTTATTGGACTTCTTCCAAGGTATCTATGAAAACTGGGATAATCATATCCCCAGCGATGTTATATATCTAGACTTTCAAAAAGCCTTTGACAAAGTGCCACACGAAAGACTCCTCAAGAAACTCAAGTCGGCGGGATTAGGCGGCAATCTGACAGCGTGGATCAAGGACTGGCTCACTGGAAAAAAACAACGAGTTGTAGTCAACGGACAGGCCTCCGAGTGGCTCCCGGTCACAAGTGGAGTGCCACAGGGGTCAGTGCTGGAACCCATACTTTTCATCATATATATCAACGACCTAGAACTAGGATTGAAATCCAATCTTTCAAAATTTGCCGACGACACAAAGGTGGGTGGGAAGGCCCTCACAACGGCAGACTGCAAAATTATCCAGAGAGACCTGGACCAGATCACTCGGTGGTCAGAAAAATTGCAGATGTCCTTCAACACTGCCAAATGTAAAGTAATGCATATCGGATCCAGAAACAGCAACCACACATACCACATGGGTGGCGAACCACTACATGTTGTGCAAGAGGAAAGAGACCTCGGGGTCACCATCAGCAGTGACTTGAAACAAATAAAACACTGCAAGTCCGCCTGTAAGAAAGCCAATACAATGCTTGGGTTCATATCGAGGAACTTCGAATACAAGACGCCGGGAGTTATGTTATCCTTGTACAATTCGCTGGTAAGGCCCCACCTGGAATACGCCGTGCAATTCTGGTCTCCTAATTACAGGAAAGACATTGAATTACTTGAGAGAGTACAGCGCCACGCCACGAAGATGATACCATCACTGAGGACGAAGCCCTATGAAGAGCGACTCGAGCGACTCAACCTCTTCACGTTGGAAAAGAGACGCCTGCGGGGAGACATGATACAAGTCTTTAAGTACCTGAACAAGCTCAGCAACGTTGATCACTCCAAACTCTTCACGCTACAAACCAACCTGAGAACAAGAAACAACGGAAAAACAATTCAAGCAAAGCGATGCAATACCGACATCGGCAGGAGTTATTTCTCGAATAGAGTTGTTCGCCACTGGAACAGCCTTCCTGCAGAAGTGGTTAGCGCAGAGACCATCAACTCCTTCAAGAAACGCATTGATCGCCACTTTGCTGCATCGGGAGTGAACTGAACGTTCCCAAGAGTAGATACACAAGTGCTTTAATCCTTCCCTGCAAGCCACTCCTATGGCAAACGGATTGATTGAATCACTGAACGCAGGCAGCCTAGTAATGAGCCAACAGGCTCTCTGCTGCCTGCTAGTCCATGTTTCCATGTTTCCTCCTCCTCCTCCTCCTCTTCCAGCTTCGCCCTTTTCCTACTGGACATACGCATCCACTCTGCCCGGCCCCGGCCCCCATCCCCGTCCACCCATTTCTCAGGTGAGTGTCGCAGGCAGGTGACCGGCTCCCAGTCCCCTCCATTCCGCCCGCGACCCCCTCCCTTTCTCCTTGTGGTGTTACCCTATTGCAGAGAGCTTTATTGTGACCCGGCTAGTTGGAGAGAGAGAGAGAGAGAGAGAGAGAGAGAGAGAGAGAGAGAGAGAGAGAGAGAGAGAGAGAGAGAGAGAGAGAGAGAGAGAGAGAGAGAGAGAGAGAGAGAGAGAGAGAGAGAGAGAGAGAGAGAGAGAGAGAGAGAGAGAGAGAGAGAGAGAGAGAGAGAGAGAGAGAGAGAGAGAGAGAGAGAGAGGCTGGGCGTTTTCCGGGAAGAGTTTGTTCTAGCCGGCAAATCCACGCGAAACTCCTGAATCGCGGAACTCACGTTGTTTATTATGCTCGGGCGTAAAAAAGTACAGTGCGTTCTGACGTCCGCGCGAAAGAAATAATCCTCTTTTTGCCTCTACTCCTGCTTCCCTGCTGCTCCTGCAACGTTCACAAACTCAGCCTAATTACAGATTGCAAAATAACTTAGGTAAGGTAAAGGTAAAGTTGGGGGCATACGCTGTAGAAGCGCGTGGCCTCGGTGCTCATCTCGTAACATTAGCCCTTGAGCCTGTGGTTGGAGGGAGCCCATTACCCCGGGACACAGGGCCAGTGTGACATCCGGGTTACCACAGTTTACCTTCCCCAGGTTTCCCCAGGTACCCATTTATCGACCAGCCCGAGAGGGAGGATGAACAGCTGGGTGAGCTGCACGCCGACTGCCCGGGCCGGGATTCGAACCCGGGCCCGCGGAGTAGAAGCCAGGCACGCTGACCACTAGACCACGTAGGCGTATAACTTAACACATCTAATTATCAACAATACTGCCTGTTTTCCACTTAACATTTTTTTTTTTACGTCTACGCCTATAGCGCCGGTAGATCAGCTGGAGGGGCCTGGATGGTATTCGGCCCCAGCCCGTCATGGCGCAGGCAAGTGTTTATAGTGGCGCCACGGGTATAGAGTGAAAGATGAAGCCCATTTTATCAGTAACGTCAAGACAACGCACTCATACCTCACGTTGCCTTTCCATCAGCATGAAAGGAATGAAGGACGTGACTGTGGTGGACTTCCTTGAGTGACAGGTTAAAGGGAGAGCGGACAGGCGAGATACAGAACTGAAAAGCGGGTCAAGGGTAAAGATGCGTTTTTCAGTAGACTCCGGACAGCTGGTAAGTGAGGAGTTGATTTGACGTTGATTAGTAAGAGGGAAAGAAAGCTCGACTCGGTAGTATTGGATAGTTTTCCGCAGCAACACAGCCATAGCAGAAAACTGAACACTGCTGCCGCGTACGTTGATGTCCGTCACTTGGAAGCAATAAAGTGGGGAAAATCATTATTACGAGATTTGTAGTAGGTAAAAAAATAAGTTCACCGAGGTAGTAATGGGAGGTTTTTACGTAGGAGAGAGCTGTACACTGATACCGCGTTCGTTGATGCCCGTCACTTGGAAACGATAAGAGGAGGAACACAAATACAAACAGATCCAGGTAGAGTATCAGTGGCGGTAAAGAAACACATGTTGCTGTCTTGTATACCGGTAGTGGTGATGAATAATAGGCGGCGATGATGCGGTGGCAATAGCGAGACTGAGTTATGTGTGGGTGGTTTTCTTCTGCCATTTGATGTTATGTCCTACTGTCTTCGTTTTCTCCCATCACAGGCCTTTGTTTATGTTTTGTGTTTTTCTTCCCTTGGTTTCGTCTTGTGCCTTTACTCATTCGTTTCTCCTTATCATCCCTTTCACAGTTTTTTGTTGTGCTTGAGTCTTTTTCCTCCTCCTCCTTTTCTCCTGTCTTTCTTTTCTTCCCATTTCTTCTTTCCGTTACCCTTTTCGTTTCTTCTTTCTTCCTCTGGTTTGGTTTCGTGAGTCTTTTTCCTACTCCTCCTTTTCTCCTGCCTTTCTTTTCTTCCCATTTCTTCTTTCCGTTACCCTTTTCGTTTCTTCTTTCTTCCTCTGGTTTGGTTTCGTGTCTCTTCGTTCGTTTCTCCTTATTTCCTTAACAGTTTTCGTACTGGTTGGCTTCTCCTCACTGTCCACCTTTCTTCCTGTCTTCCCTTTTATTCCCATTTCTTCTTTAAGTTTGTTTTTCCGTTTCCGCTTCTTGTTTCTTCCTCTGGGTTGGTTTCGTGTCCTTATCCAGTTATTTCTCCTTGTTATTTCTCCTTCTCTTCTTATCCCCTTCTCCCTGTCCTCAACTCCAGCCTTTCTTTCTTTTCCATTTTTTTTCCTTTACCGTTTCCATTGCTTCTTTTTTTCCGTTGGTTTAGTGTCTGGTCTGTATGCATTCGTTTCTCCTTCGTATCCCCTTAACGGTTTTCTTCTCCCTCTTCTCCATTCCTCTTGTTCTGTCTTTCCTTCCACACACACACATACACACACACACACACACACACACACACACACACACCTTTTTACACCTTCTTATCCCCCCGCCACGATAAGTTATCACCCGTCTCCCCCTTTGTAACCCGCCCTGTCTGCTTTACGTTCTCATCTTCTCCCTTCCTTTCTTACCTCATTTCCTCCGTCCCCTCCCGTAATCTCCCTACCGTCCCATCTGTTCCATTAAGCCCCTCGACTCCCCCTAAAGCTCTCTCCTCACACCTCCTGTATACTTGCCACTTTTCCTTCTCCATACGCTTTTTTTTCATGCGTTTCTAGTACGGGAATATTTATTTTATATTTCCTTGGCGTAGCTCAGTCCCTCTACATCTCCCGTTCTCTCGTTTTTTTCAATCTCCTTTTTTAAAATCATATACAGCTACATACTTTTCCGATGGTCTTTGTGTGTGTGTGCGTGTGTGTGTTGATATTTATTTACCGTTCTTTTGCAGCGTTTCTTTCTTTCCATTCCTCGCTTCCCCGTCAGTGTTTGATGTTAGCTCCTCAGTGGAAGGGTCATTTTTCTCTCGCTCCCCGGCGCTCCCCCTTGTTTCTTCTGCTCCATCTTTCATCTTCCCCTCGTTTAGCCTTGTTATTCACCCGTGTCGCTTAAACCAATCTAACGAGCAATTAAGTTCCGTCGCCAGGTAACGAGAGAAAGGGAGAGCGAGTGTGTGAGAGGGACGGACTGCCGGGTGACTTCAGGTAGTGGTATATTGATTATCAGGTGAGCAATTATTCAGACCAGGTAGAAGTCAGTCTAGATAATCAAATGGTCGGCACACACCTTTCACGCCTCTGTCATCGTTACCCTACGCGTTCTCTCACACACTTTACAATTCTTTACAGTTTTTTTTTTTTCTGCTCCCATTCACACACTTAACTTGACCCTCTCGTACTCAGCCTCTTATATTTACCGACTTCCGACCCAAAAACTGTCTCCTGGACCCCAATAACGAGATTCATTTATATTTATTGTTAAAATAGTTAATTCCTAATGTTTCCCGGCAATAGTTAGGCGTCAGAAACCGGTAAATACTCGTACTATGCTCTGAGTACGATAATCTGGCAACGGTGACTTGTCTCCTCATTCCCACACCTACATTTAATGCTCTCATGCTGCCTCACACCTCTCACCTCCTTCCCTTACACCTGCCTAACTGGTCTTCCTCATACACCCCTTATACATGCCACACCTCTCTCCTTCCTATTCCTATCCCTTCCCCCTCCCACATACACACACACACACCTGACTAGCTATCCTCAAAGCACACAGTACACAACTTACACCTCCCTTCTCATCCTGAAACAGATCTGACTGAACATCCAACGTACTACATGCTTATTATACGTGAGTTCTCCTTTCCATACACTCCCCTGCCCCCATTATCTCCCGTTTACCGGATAACAACCACAGAGTCAGACCCTTGCTATCCCCATACACACAAAACACGATCCAAACTTCCCATCCCTATAAGATCTGACTGATTATCCATCCCTATACCTCATTTCTTTCCATACACTCACCCGTCCATCTCCTCGCCTCTGGTACACCTGATAGCAACCACACAGTCAGACGCTTCCTTGTACCCCTGTCTCCTCACACACCTCGCCATCCCTTCCATACATAAATGATTACCCTCTCGTTAATATTTTGAAAGCTTTTTTATTTTCTCACAGAAGTAACTTTGAGTGATTTTTTTGTTTGCTTGTCCGTGTATAAGGGAGGGTGGAGGTGTCCGGGTGTTGATGTGTGTAAAGTTTTACGATGTGTCCTTCACCATGAGAGAGAAAAAAAACATCATTTCACCTCAACGTTCTCGTCACACAATCATCCTATTTGCTCATACGTTTGTCGGTTAATTCCTCCACGCCTGGTTTTCCTCCCCTACGTGTTGGTCTTAACATGATTACGTAAAATGGCACACAACACGACGGAAGCTAAACGAAGGGTGAGGGAAAAAGAAACAAAATAATTAGTGGCAGGTGAAGGACGAATCACCTGCGGACATCGAATAATATAAAAATAAGTGTTGCGTAAGGGGAAAAAAAAGAGGGGGGGGGGGAAAGAGGGAGAGGAGAAAGTGTCGACAGGTACGAGGAAGGTGACAAGCTACGTATGATAGTGTGATAGTGTGTTAGTGTGTTAGTGTGTCTATATAAGGTAGGTAGGATTTGTCACGATTTATACGTTGGCACCTTAAGACTTTATTTTTTGTGTGTGTGTTTGTGTGTATGTGTGTGTGTGTGTGTGTGTGTGTGTGTGTGTGTGTGTGTGTGTGTGTGTGTGTGTGTGTGTGTGTGTGTGTGTGTGTGTATGTTCGTTTTTCTCGTTGACAACCCCCCCCCTCCCCCGTCTCTCTCTCTCTCTCTCTCTCTCTCTCTCTCTCTCTCTCTCTCTCTCTCTCTCTCTCTCTCTCTCTCTCTCTCTCTCTCTCTCTCTCCTCTTCCCTTTCTCTCACGTTCTCCTCCCTGCCTTTCCTTGCCCCCGTCCCCTCCTCGGCTCACTCCTGGGAACACTCTGAAAAGTAAAACGCTGTCCATTCCTTTTACTCCCTTGATAACATTAGGCCTCCCCTCACTTCGTCTCCCTTTTCACTGTATCTCAGAACCAGTCAGATTATGCTTATTCGCTCCTCCTCTCTCTCTCTCGCGCGCCTTTCCGGACCTCCTCTTCTTCAACATTATTTCCACCCCTCCCAAGACGTCCGAAGGGATAGAAAAGGTAATGATGTTACTCCTCTTTGCTTTGTTTTTCTTTTTTGTTCTTCCTTTTGCTGATCTTTCTCTTTTCCCTTCTTCTTCTGTTTCTTCTCATGCTCAACCTTTTATTCCTCCTCCTCCTCCGTTTCCTCTTTCTCTTTCTCCCATTCCTACGCTCTCTCCTCCTCCTCCTCCTAGTCTTCCTTCTACTCTCACTCTATTCTTCTCCATCCCCTCATTCTCATCCTTCATCCTTCAGCCTAGTTAGGACGAAGAGGTCTGTTGCTGTTTGCTTTTCCTTTGTACTCCTTTTCCTTTCCTCCACTTTTTATGAAACTTGTTATAGATGTAATAAGTCCTCCATGAAACATTTGCGCTCCCACCCTCTTATTAGTCTCTCTCGCCCCTCCACGCTTCACACCCCCCCAAAAAAAACTGACAATGATACTCACGTCAACGTTTACTCCGGGAATGGCAAAAGTCTGCTTGGGTTTGCTCCGCCCGAAGAGATATCTGAAATGTCAAACACACACGATTAATTTAGGCAAGGATAGAGAGCAGTTGGTATGCTATAAAAAGAGGGAAGGAAGAATAGGGATGTGGTTTAGGAGAAGAGGAGGAGGTGAACATGAAGGACAAGAAGAGAGGAAGAGTAAATATTAGAAGCAGAGAGAGATAGAGGAGAGAGAGGTATAGCGGAAGGGGATTGAAGAAGACAAGGAGAAGAGGAAACGAGATAGAAGATTAGGGTGAAAAAGGAGGGATGGAAGGAAGGAAAGGATGGATTAGAAGGAGAAAGAAATGGAGGAAACGGATATAGCAGGAGTGAAATGAAGAAAATACGGAGATGAGGAGACGAGGTTGAAGATTATAATGAAAAAGAAAGAAAGGACGAATTAGGAGGAGAGACAGAAGTGCGTGAGTGTCCTTGTGATAAAAAGTTGAAGTGTGTATACGAGAGAGCTGTGGCGCAGGATTAACCTTCAACAGCATAACAGATACGAACAGCAGTCCTATACACCTGTTGAGCCATGCAGGGGAGCCTCGCCTCTGTGCGCTGGCTCTCCTTTGCATGCCGGGGGACGGAGGAAAGAATGAGAACGAGAACGAAAAGATACCAAGAAATGCAAAGAGGATCAAGGAACAGGAGAGGGAGAGGAATGGTGTGAAAAAACAAGAATAGAGAGAGAGAGACAGAGAGAGAGAGAGAGAGAGAGAGAGAGAGAGAGAGAGAGAGAGAGAGAGAGAGAGAGAGAGAGAGAGAGAGAGAGAGAGAGAGAGAGAGAGAGAGAGAGAGAATAGAAATAAGAAAACTATTTTTTTAAGACGAGTGGAAAAATGGATTTGTAGTTAGCCATTTGAGGTAGAACGTATACTTACTTCACGCACACATACACACACACACACACACACACACACACACACACACACACACACACACACACACACACACACACACACACACACACACACACACACACACACACACACACTTTCCACCTCCACCCACGCACTAACCTGTAGAATTCGTTGTCGTCCTTGTACCACTTGACGGAGTAGAGAGGGTCGGTGCCGCGGTCGTATTGGCACTCGAGCTGGGCGTCCTCACCGCGGAACTTGTACACCGGGACCTCCACGCCCTGCAGGGTGAGGTGCCTGGCGCCCGCCTCCGCTCCCCGAGACTTGACAGCTCGGCGCCCATAGCTGGAGGCGCTGAAGCATAGCGCCGGCTGCCCTGGACGGGAGGAAACATGGATGAGGTTTAGGCACAAACATTTTGGTACTTTCAATATTAGAAGAAGTGTGGGGAAGGTTTACGCGTCCAAAAGTATTTGGTTTATGAGCAAAATTATGAGCTTGGTTCAAATGCCAAAAATCATTTTGGGGTAGGCTAAGGTAGGATGAAAAATATATCGGGTTTGGGCACATATGTTGGTCAGGTATTGCTGTGGAAATATTAGAGTACCTTTCGGCACAAAACCTTGGCTATATACAGGAGGTGTAGGCAGAATATATATATATATATATATATATATATATATATATATATATATATATATATATATATATATATATATATATATAATTTAACTATATACCCGCACGCGCGCACCGCTCTTTGGTGTAGTGGACAAAATAATGTAGTCCTGGCAGCCCATCCCGGCAGACTGGGGGTCGGCCCTTGCTCAGGCCGAAAAGTGCTTCCGCTGACAAGAGAGTTTATTGTCCACCCTTGATTATTGACGCAATAGTTTTAAATTATAAACAATAACTAAAGAAAGTAATAGTAGTAGTAGTAGTGGTAGTAGTAGTAGTAGCAGGAGTAGGAGTAGTTGTAGTAGTAATAGTTATAGTAGTAGTAGTAGTAGTAGTAATATCAAGAGTAGTAGTCGTAATAGTAGTTGGGACAGCAGTAGCATCAACAGCAGTAGTAGTTGTAGTAATAATAGCTGCCGAAGTAGAATCAATGATAGTAACAGACCTACTGGCTTAAGCGTCATAGATATCACCATCGACATCATCATTATGGGTAACTCATTAACAACATTTATTTCTCATTTCCAGAGCCACGCATCGCCGCAGCAGCAGACCGTGCTAAACACTCCGGGCACCAAGAACGTAAGTAATCTGCAGTTTTCCTTCAGTTTAATATTGAAGTTTAATCACATAATTTCGTTCAAGTGGTGGCATTCTTTTCGTTACATTTCTTACCTTCAAGTAGATGAGCCTTACTGATTGAGGGCATTGCATCCATCCTTATACTATTTGTGCATGGTAAATTACTCCCCGCCATGAACCCCTTCTGCTGATTAACTTTGAAAAATGTCACCGCACGCAGAGGCTTCCCGTGTTAGGCATCTGGATGTTTTTTTATGGGTTTTTAAGGGGTACACGAACTTCACGCCTAGTTTCATTTATACCCTTCGTTTATTCCTTCGTCAGCAGCATCAGCTTCTAGTTCTCGTTCTTGTTCTCCCTTTCCGTCTCCTCATCCGCCTCCGCACCCTCCGTCCGCACCTCCACTTCCTATTTCACTTGCTATTTTAATTTCTTGGTGTATCGTAAACATCTTTTCTCAATGTCGTATTGGATTTGCACATTCACTAACTTTGTGTTGCGATCCATATTTTCCCGCGTTTTCCTTACAAAGTTGTTCCTCCAATATTTCTTCAATGAAAACCTATCGTTGCGTTCAGTGCCGTCTGGCTTATTAGTATTGGTGCGTCGCGTCACGTTTCATATATTTATTGGCGGCCCGCTAAACCTTTCTTTGAGACTCGCGGTGCCCAAGGTCCGGGCCGCAGCCGCTCGGGTCACTATCGGATTTGTTTTAATTGGAAGGCCGCCGCCGACATGCCCGTTGTGGGGGCGGACTGACCGAGACTTTACTCGCGATTCTCGTTATATTATCCAGGAGTCTGATGGCAAGAAATGTTCGTGAGGTCCTAACGTACACATGTATAGATAAAATTAAATATCATCGCAAAATACTGTATTACTTAAGTTTGCAAGTATTGTAAGTAGTAATATTTCGATGAACTTTGAGGTGAGGTATTACGATGACATGTTTTATTAGGTAAATCTGGATTAAGTTAACCTGTTGTTTTGGGTGAGCTGGGCTAGCAAGATGGGTTAGTTTCGTTTTGCACCATGTGTTATGTCATGTTATTGTGAAGTTTGTTCAGACAAGGTTATGTTTGACTATGATTAAGCAAACTGCACACACACACACACACACACACACACACACACACACACACACACACACACACACACACACACACACACACACACACACACACACACACACACACACACACACACACACACACACACACACACACACACACGTTTCCATCTCCTCAGTGGTACATATTAACTTTCCATTGATCTCCATAATTGACACGCGGACTAACAAAGAAGCAAGGGGAGGGCGGCGAAGGGGCAACCCGATCCACACACCCTCGCTCGCTGCTCATGAGGACCCCTGCGACTTTTTTCCAAGGCGAGGGACACTCGATCGTTCAGTTCTGTCGCCTTTGAGTAACCCGAGAAGGAAGGACCCCCGCTGGCTGATGTTGATGCTTGCTTGCCCCGCTTCCTTTCTCCTTGCTTTGTGTCTTGTTACAGCTAATCAAAGGGCGAGAGTGAGAGAGAAACGGACAGACTGACAGACAGATGAGTGGATGCATGGACGGAAAGACAAATGGATGAACGGTAGGATCATACAGACGGACAGACGGACAGACAGACAGTTATACACAAATATACAAACAAACAAAAAAGAGAAAATGGACCACCACCATTAATAGTCATAAAATCAATAAACTCAAGAAAATAAAACTTTTTGGTCTGACTTTGGTCTTTCACTGTAAGGAAACTTATATTCTCCCACTTACACGTATCTAAAAATGCCTCTAATATAGCCTAACATTTAGCTCTACAATAACAGTTACCTATTTCATCTGTTTAAAGGACTCCCTCAGTATGACAAATAAGAAACATTTTCTCTATATTAATTACTTGATCCTCATTTCATGCGAATTGAGGATTTAAACGGACAGACAGAAAGCCAGACACTCGCAGACCGAAAGACAGACAGGCACAGACACACAGACACACACACAGACAGACACACAGACAGACATACAGACAAACACACAGACACACACACAGACAGACACACAGACAGGGTGCAGCAGGCGTCGCGTCATGTCCCCGCGTGTAGTAAGGCGTCTCGCTGGGCGTCGCGGCACAGCGGCAAGCTCCCCGCCCGACCAAACACCGACTTACGAGGCAGTGTGTGCGTAAAGATCCGGAACCGATCGTGATGCGCCGGGAAGAGCGGGAGAGGAAGTGGGAAGAGGGGGAGGGAGGGGGTAGGAGAGGGAGAGGAGGAAGTAGGAAAGAGCGAGCGGGTTAGGGGGAGTGGAAGAGGTGGAAGGAAAGAAGGAAAGAAAAAAAAGGAAGATTGGATTGGATATTTATATAGGAGAGATACTTTGTGTGTGTGTGTGTGTGTGTGTGTGTGTGTGTGTGTGTGTGTGTGTGTGTGTGTTTGAGACAGAGTGAGTAAAGCGATGTCCCTTTCAGTATATTAACTTGTAGATATTAGCATCAAAGAAAAATATGTGACAAGATAGAATTATAATCGGTTCCACTAGAGCTGGCGGAGCTAACCCTTCAAAGATGGATTCTCGGACTTGGTACCATTGCTTAGGTAGTGGGAAGACACCAAATGTGACATGAGTGACTTTGAAGTAGAAGACTTGGAACATTTCCTGCTGCACTGCAAACAATACTCAGAAATTAGAAAGGAACACACATTTGTACAACAGCCACACAAGGAAGACACACACGAACACTTAGCTGACATATTACTACTCAAAAATTGCAGTAAAGAAAGTGAGAAAATAGAAAAGAGGAAAAGTTACTTGAAAAAACTCTGGAAGGAAAGACAAAGAGTTCAGAAGACTAAAACACAAGTGCAAAATCAGTGAAAAAAATATGGCAAGTGAAAACTGAAGAAGAAAATTAGAGTTGAAGCGCGAGAACATCGACATTGAATGAACAGAAAATCCGGGAGCCGTTGGAAAGGCATATCCCGGGACCACACCTGATCTGATTTGACCTAATCAGTCACGGCAAACGGAAGTTACCGCAGGTTGGATCTAGTAAACAACAGCCAATGAGATGATGCCAAGTCCGCGAGTCCAGCCGTGAAGGATTAGGCCCACCAGGTCTCGTGGAACTAACTAGAGTTATCCTTATCTTCTTGTTTTTTCAGGTATGATTTAATTTTCCTTTCCTGTCCTGTCATTTTTTATCTCATTCCTTATATTAGCCCCCTTCCTTTCCAATCTATCCTGCCCTACCCTTCCCTTCCCTTCACTTTCCCTTTTCCTCACTCTACGGTCAGCCTCACCCGCCCACCCCCCACCACTCACCTGTTGCTCCGTTAATGGGGGCCGGTAATTACACACTCAGGTAGAAGAGCGATTAGCACCAACGACAAAATTACATTAAGAACATTACGCCGCAAAATGATCGATGCACCTGTCCCTTCTGACCACCAGGTAGAGTAAGGTTAGGGGCGACGGTTGCTTAGTGACGCGCAGGTGGCGTGGTAAGCTGAGGGTGATGGAATGCTGCATGTGGCTGTTTCTTGTGGTGTATGTGTGTATATGTGAAAGTGATGTATATGCGAGACAGACTGGGATGGAGTGGCGAGAAAGTGTTGGTGTAAAGAGTTGATATTGGACTACGGGAACGTTCTTTAGAGGGCTTGTAGTGCCGGAGGTGTGATGGGGTGCAAAGAAGAGAAGATGACCTGTTTTCCTGCTCGCGTTTAAAAGAGACAACGGTCGAGGGGTAGGGAGGGGGAGGAGAGGGAGAGGAGAAAGTATGAAAGAGCGAACGGGTTAGAGGGAGTGGATGAGGTGGAAGGAAAAAAGGCAGAAAAAAAGGAAGATTGGATCGCATATTTATATAGGAGAGACAGCGTGAAAAAGAGTTAAGTTATTCTGCGTTCGCGAGAAGGTGTATGTGTAGAAAGGTGAATTGAACTAAAGGTATCTTACTTTTGAGGTTTCTAGTACCGGAGGAGTGATGGGGTGCAAAGAAAACAAGATGATGGCGTTAAAAGAGATAATGGTCGGTATTAATTTGCCCTCTACTTCACTTCCTCTTTCCTTGGACTTGAGGCCCCGTATTCTTCATAATGGTCGGTATATATTTGTCCTCTACTTTATCTTCTCTTTTCTTGGACTTGAGGCCCCGTAGTCTTCACTGTTTCGGGGCACGCACATACACTTTTGATAAGGTTTTCGTAGATGATGTGGGTGTTTCTATGGGAAGTTTCATGAGCCCAGTGAGAGTTTGACTACGGGAATCGTACTTTAGAGTGCTTGTAGTGCCGGAGATGTGATGGGGTGCAAAGAAAAGAAGATGACTTGTTTTCCTGTTTGCGTTAAAAGAGAGAATGGTCGAAAGCACTCATGAGAACCCGAATAAACTCCTTTGTGGCATTAGGAAGTTGTTGTAAAAGCCGAACGTGTCTGAAAATAAGGGTTAGAGCAAGACACCTCTGGAACTACGTATATTTTTATTATTTTCCGGTATCATCCTCCGTTTCCTTTGTAAGAAGAGCCCATTGCAGACCATTTGATAATCTCTTCTTCATGTTCTTCGTCTGTTCACCATTACCGTAAAAGTAGTGATCTCTATTCTCCACTTCATTCATTCTCTCTCTCTCTCTCTCTTACACACACACACACACACACACATACACCGTTAAAAAAAAAGGCGTGGAAACTTCGCTTAGACTCATGAGTTAAGTTTTGCCTCGTAACCGAAGTGCCGATCTCTCCCTTTACTTTTTTTTCTTTTTATCTTTTTCATTCATCCTCCTCCTCGCGCTCCAGACCTGAGGGAGGGAAGAAAGAAAGAAAGAGAGCGCCGCCGCCTTAACTCCTGCTGCTCCATAAGAAAAGAGGAGGTGAGAGAGAGAGGTAAAGTTGGGAAGTTACGAAGTCCCTTTTTATATTATGCATCCAACACCACCACCACACTCAATCCACAGTCACCTACCTAACAGTTTACGATTGACTGACGGAGCTCTCCCTTATATTATGTTACTAGTGTGCCAGCAGGCCCTTAAAAGCACGTTCCTGTTGTGCCTGGGCCCGCATCACCATGAAACAAAGTAAGTAAGTACGCGCCGAACAGATAGTAAAGACGAGCTCATACCGAAGGAGAATTCAATAACCAAACCAGACGAAGTAGCGCGAAAGTATAAAGTTTACGGAATGAGTTAACAAGTATAAGTTTATGTATACAGCAGATAAAATTGCATGAATCTTAAGTAAAAGCACACATCAGATAATCAGAAAATAAGAGTAGAGATTTATAAGAGAAAATGAGAATGTAAGATTAATTTGAACACATATTTATCAAGAAAGAAATTTTGAAACTTGCGCAAATGTTGTAATAAAACGTTAGAACAGAGAAAATGAAAACTAAAAAAAAAAAAAAAAAGAAAGAAGAAGCAGAACGAGAAAACGAAGAAAACAAAGATTACAACGGAGATGAAATGTAAAAAAAAAAGTGAGATAAAAACAAAATAAAATAAAAAGTCCCGAATAGACAGTGTGAGAAAGAAGAAGCAGAACGAGAAAACGAAGAAAACAAAGATTACAACGGAGATGAAATGTTAAAAAAAAAGTGAGATAAAAACAAAAGAAAAAAAAAGAGCAAGTCCCAAATAGACAGTGTATCAGTCGCCCCGCCGTAAATAAGGACTCCGTAAGCCGAATCAGAGCCGGGATAAACCCAGCCCGTATAGATATCTGGCTCGCGGCTGACTTTATGAGAGAATTATAGGTTTTGGCATTAGACCGAAGCTAATGATAGAGGGAGCAGGGAAGGGAATATCTGAGTCGCTGGTTACCCGATATTTACAGGGTTTCTTGAGACTACTGTATGCAACTACTTAGTTTAGCTTCGCCTCCCTTGCCTCCCTTGCCTCGTCTCTTACCTCCGTTCTCTCCTTTACCTTCTTCTCCCTTACTTTCCCTATTCCTCTTATTTCCTTCTTCTTTCCTACTGTGTGCAAATACATACTTATAGCTTCGCCTTCATTGCCTCCCTTGTCTCGTCTCTTACCTCCGTTCTCTCCCTGACCCTCTTCTCTCTTACCTTTCCTCTTTCCCTTACTTCCTTTTTCTTCTTTCCTCCTAATAGCCTTGCCTTCCTTACCTCCCTTGTCTCTTCTCTTACCTCCGTTCTCTCCCTGACCTTCTTCTCTCTTACCTTTCCTCTTCCCTTCTTCTTCTTTCCTCTTTATAGCCTTGCCTTCCTTACCTCCCTTACCTCTTCTCTTACCTCCGTTCTCTCTCTTATCTTCTTCTCTCCCTTATTTTCTCTTACCCCTTCCTTTGCTTGCCTTATCTTCGGTTTCGTCTCATGTTTCATCTTCTGCCTATTCCTTTTTTATCTGTGTTTTTTTTCTCCTCTAACTCTTTCTTTTTCTTTTTCTTTTCTTTTCCTCATTCTCTAACTTCTATTTTTCTCATTTTTCCTTTTCCTCCTCATCCTCATCCTCCTCTCTTTTTCTAACTCCTTTACCTTTCCCTCTTCTTTCTCCTCCTCCTCCTCCTCCTCCTCCTCTTCTTGTTCATTCTCATCCCATCATCTTTCCCTTCATCTCTCTTCCTCCTTCCTCAATCTCTCTGCCTTTATAAATTTCTATCTTTAAACATTCTCCTCCTTGTTTTCTGTGCTATATCATGTCTCCTCCACTGATGACTGTTTTACTTAAGTGTTTCACTTATGTAAATTATAAAATATGTGCCTATGAAGCGTTGTTGTTTTACTGTTTGGTACGAGCAATGACTTGGAAATATGGTATAAATCCTAATTAATCGAAATATTGGAGAAAAAATCAAGTAATCATTGTCAAAAGGAATTTGCGCTGACAAAATACCTAATCATTGAATCAATAAAAAGAATAAGACAAATTGCGAAAGATATTAAGAGGTCGTTAAGACTCTGTGGATTAGGATTCAATAATAACAACACCAGGCATCGGTTTTCCTCAGACACTCTTCGTGACTAGACGCAAAGGGTTGATAAATTATACCTTGGTAAAAAAAATCATGCGTTACGAGCACAGCCACGGAGCACAGAATCACGCTGAAGTCGGTGAACAAATACCAGGAACGTCTCCCCTTTGATGGCGTTAGTTTACCTGCGTCACCTGAGAGCGGCCCGCGAGAGGGAGAGACAAAAGGGCGTAAAAGAGTCGCCAGGTAAGAGTGACCGAGCGCACTGGAGGGCCGCGGGGCTATAGAGAAGGGTACTCACTGGCCTCCCTCACGGTCTGATACAAAGAGACCCACTTACCGGGGCTCCTGTGACAAGTGGGAAAATTTGTAAATAGTAATGAATGAGGTTTTGTTTACTATTTTTTTTTTTTTGTGTGTGTGTGTGTGTGTGTGTGTGTGTGTGTGTGCATTTCCTCCTCGTTCTTCCATAATTTTTGCCTCGTCATCATCATCGTCTCCCACACTCGAGGTAGGACGTGCATCATACAACTGTCCTTCCCTCCTTTTCTTCTCTCCATTTTCTGCAAGCTTTTCTATATTATCCTCTTTTTTTCTTTTTCTCTTCGTTCCTGTCTTCTTTCTATCATTAAACTTCACCAGAATGTTTTAGAATATCATATCGGGTTTTTTTATTGTTTTGTTGTTGTTGTTGTTGTTGTTGTTGTTGTTGTTGCTGTTGTCCTCTTCCTTTTGCTTTACCTCCTTCCCCTCACCATTTATTTCCTTGAGTTTCTTTGTTCTCTTCTTCCATCCTCATCTCACTATTCCTGCTCATTATTTATCCTCTTCGTTACAATGTCCAGTGGTGGCAAATATCTTTAGTTTTTTTTTTTTTTTTTTTCATTCAACTGTTCCGCATTGTTCTGTCCTTTCTGGGGGGCTTCGTGGTGCAGTGGTTAGCACACTCGGCTCACAATCGAGAGAGCCCAGGTTCGATTCCCGGGCGGAGTGGAAAAATTTGAGCGGGTTTTCCGATACCCTACGCCACTCTCCACCCCGCAGTGAATGGGTACCAGGTATTAATCGGGGGATGTGTCCCGTCTCCTGGAATCTGTTCTCTTCTCCTATAATTCCTTCCCCTTATGTCTCTCTCCGGCATATGACGATAGATGTTGCGCCGACTAAACGAAACTTTCCTACTTTTCTCTCCTTCATTTTTCCTCTTCTACATCTACATTATCATAAAGAAAAAAATGTTACCAGTATCATCTTTTTCTCCTCTTTTTCCTTTTTTCTTGTGTCCATTGTGGTCTGTTTTCTATATTCATTTTTTCCTCTTCTACATCTACATTATCATAAAGAAAAAAATGTTACCTGTATCATCTTTTTCTCCTCTTTTTCCTTCTTTCTTATGTTCATTGTGCTCTGTTTTCTTTATCCATTAATTCCTCTTCTTCATCACTGATCATCGACTTCTTCTTTATTCCTCGTCCTCTTTCACAATAGAATAAAGAAATAAGTTTTACCAGCATCTTGTCTTTCTCTTCTTCCTTCTTTCTTGTGTCCACTGTGCTCTGTTTCCTTCATCACTTTATTCTTCCTCTTCATCACTTTTATTTTCCCCCATCATTACGTTGATTTTATTATCATTAGAAGACAATTTTTTTCGGTAACATGTTTTTCCTCATCCTATATTTTTCTTTTCTTCACCAACTCATTTTCATTCTTCCTCTTCGCTCCCCATTTACTATTTCATCATCGTCACCATCATCACCATCATCATCACAAGCAACAGCATTATCATCATCAAAAGTGGAAGCAAGTTTTGTCACTAATCTGGTTCGCTTCGTTATTTTTTTTTTTTTTTAAGATTCTGAGTCATTTCCTTCCTTCTCTCCCTCAGTCTCCTCCTCCTCATTAATCTTCTTCACTCCTCGCCCTTCTCCTCATCATCAGCAATACTCTCTCTCTCTCGTTTTTATATCATCTTCTCACTTTCTTTATCATCTCATCCTTCCCATTCATCGTTTGTTTTCCAGGCTCTCAACACCATCATCCTCATCCTTATCCTCATCCTCATCCTCATCCTCCTCCTCTTCATCCTTTCCTTCCTGTCTACCCCCTAACAACATTTCCTAGAAGTCCTCCCTCCCTCCCTCCTTCCTTTCCTTCCGTCCTCTCTCTATCTCTCTATCTTTCTTCCTATTCCTTCTTATTGTTTCAACACTATCATCATCATAATCCTCATCTTCCTCCTCCTCCTCCTCATCATCATCATCATCATCATCCTCATCTTCCTCCTCATCCCCCTCCTCAGCATCATTATCATCGTCGTCGCCAAGGTTTCGCAGCATCCCGGTCGGGTTCGCTGGGTCGTGAAGCTTCGGTGTTCACGGTGCGTCTGTCCACACTTTGATCCATAACTCGGCACGAGGAAAAATTTTAATCCTCTCCTCACTCGTTACTGGCGGAGAGAGAGAGAGAGAGAGAGAGAGAGAGAGAGAGCAGATGAAAGAAATCAGTTTGGAAAGAATAAAATAATGAAGAGAAGCGTAAGTTGAGGTGAATAGCATATAAATCAATAGAACAAGATAAAGCGAAAGAAAAGATAACTGTGTGTGTGTGTGTGTGTGTGTGTGTGTGTGTGTGTGTGTGTGTGTGTGTGCAGCGATGCGGACAGATAAATAAATCAAGACTCAAGTGAAGCAGAGATTATGAGCGCGAGGTGAGAGGACAGAGAGGCGGTAAAGAATCCGATACAAGAGGGACGTAGCCAATAAATGTTAACAAGGGAAAGAAAGAATGACAGGGTTAATGACAGAAAATTTAGGTCGGTATTTTAAGACATACTTGCTTCTCACATCAGTATTTCTAAAGGTCAAAGAGGGGATCGATTGAGTTATAATGAGTGTTTCCTTAGGTTCACGGTACAGAAGAAGGGTCACACTACCACCAGGGTCATAAAACTACTCCTGGAAATGCCCACAACTCCAACGAAACCCTTGTCAAATATGTGAACTTGGGCGACGAAATGTTTAGTTTAGTTTAGACCCAAAAAATTGCATTCATAAAAAAAAAAATAATATTGAGGAGTGTTAAAATGCGAAAATAAAATATACAGAAAACGTGAGAGTGGTGGCGCTCATGAAGATTAAGTTAAATCAAACGTTTTCTTAATTGATATGCGAAGGAACATCGATGAAAACTTAAGGATCGTTTTGTTTGAGTTTTGTTGGCACTCATGTTCCTTATAATTTTTTTTTTTTTTTTGAGTATAGTATCAGCTCTCTCTCTCTCTCTCTCTCTCTTATTAAATGATTTTCTCAAGTACCATTAATTCTTTACTTGTATGCTAAGTCTACGCATGCGAATATTCATGTATTTTCTGTCCTCGGAAAGTCATAATATTGTGGCAAATTAAAACTGCATTGTAAAAAGACATGACTGGAGAAGGGGAGAAGTGAACAATACACACACACACACACACACACACACACACACACACACACACACACACACACACACACACACTGACACACAAACAAACAAACACATGCAAATACAATCAAGCAAACCAACACAAACACACATCCATCTCCCCGAAAGAGCACTAAGTAACTTTTTCTCGCCTCGTGGAGATTTTTTTTTTTTTCTCTCTCTTGGTGAGGGTGCATCTGCGTGGCCTCGTTCCGCTATCACCGTGGACCGCATGTGTCGAGCGTGTGTGTGTGTGTATGGGGAGGGGGGGGGGGGGCAGGGTGCGAGGCGAGAGCTTCGTTACCAGACTGTCGTACTCAGCCTCTCATGTTTTCCGACTGACGAACCAAAAACTGCTTCCTCCACCCCAATAACCACATTTATTTATAGTTACCGTTGAAATGTTTAATTATTAGTGTCTTTTTTGCCGTACTTAAGTGTCTAAAAACGGTCAGTGGTGGATAAAAACGGTTAACACAATGGTGGATACGATAATCTGGCAACGCTGGGGGAGAGAGGGAATGTGCGTGTCGGATATATTGTCCACTTACTTTGTACCAAGACGAACGGGGCCAAGAACTGTTTGTCACGTGCAGTATTGAGCGTGTTGAATTACTGTCTGTCTCCCTCGGTATATATATGTACCTGCATGCTTTAGACTTACAGGATGAGATGCATTTTTCACCAACTCGTTTTTCTGACTTTTTTTTGTTAGTTTTTTTTTTTATCTCACGCCGCTCTAATATACGGTATGTGTTCGACCGACCCGATACGAATCCACCTGGGCGGAAAGGATACTATGTTTTATCATTAGATTCTCATTTTTTTTATTACAAGTTGTTTTTTATTTACCTTGTTAACTTAATAGAATGGATTTATCGAAACTTCTCTCTCTCTCTTTTTTTTTTTTTTTTTTTTTTTTTAATCAAGGGTATAGTACGAAGAGGAAGTGGGTTAGTGGTGAGGTACAGGTGGGGAATAGGAAAGACAGTAGGAGTGTACAGTTGTATGGTGTAGGTTCGTTAGTTGTTCTGGTGTAGTTATTGTTTATCGGGCACCTTATTTGTATACCCCCGGCGTGCTGGGGGTTTGTGTGTTTGGATTGTTTGTGTGTAGAGAGCTGTTGCCTGGCGTCACTTGTGTGAAGTGATGTGTGGGCGGTTGTTCTCGTAGTGACTTCAAGCGAAACCAGGGGTGGACCAAGTTCGTGCTGCCGTCAAGCTCCTTGACGTGGGTGTAGTTCACGTCGTCTTGCTGGTCTAGCTTCTCCCATATCTTTCCGGCCGTCTCCCGTCGCCTTGTGCGGACTAGTTGTACTCGAGTCTGCGGTGTTGTGCTGCTGTGTTTTCCGTGTACGGGTATTTCTGTCCGGTGGCAAATCTCAGCGCTTTGTTCTGCAGCCTCTGAAGCTGTAACATCTTGGTGTGGGAAGCCATGTGTCAGGGGTGTGTGAGTAGTCTAGTATAGGAAGTATCTTAGTCTTTACCAGATACAGTTTGAGCCGCTCTGTGAAGTGCCAGAATCTGTTTAGTGATGTGAGGGCTGTTTTAACTTTCATGGTTTTGTCGTTGACGTGTTTAACGATCAGGCCGGTGGATGTCACTGTGGCCTAATATCTGGCATTGTTTTGGTGGGAGATGGTGTTGCCCTGTATTTGTATGTCATTTATTTTTTTCCTGCCGAGTGCGACCACAGCGAACTTGTCGATGTTTGTTTTGATCTTCCATTTTTTTCAAATGTGTTGAGTCTGTTCGCCTCCCGCACGACCAGGGCGTCATGGTGGTCTAGGGTACCGTTGGAGGTCACTATTTGTGTCGCGTCGTCAGCATAATATATATCCATACAGCTTCTGTTATCAGACCGGGGCATGTCAGAGGTGTAGGTGATGAAGAGCGTTGGTGATAACACGCTGCCCTGTGGCACGCCGCTGTGCAGGGGGAACGGGGAGGATATTGCTGACTTAACTCGAATGGAAGCTGAGCGCTGATCAAGGAAGCTACATAACAGTTTTTCCGTTAGCTCTGGCAGTCCGAGTTGAAGTATTTTGTATTGCAGGCCCTGTAGCCAGACTTTATCAAACGCCTTGCTGATGTCGCGTTGGATAATAGTGCAGTTTAGTCCTTGTCCTTTAGTGAGTGCTACCTTTTCGCTGGCGATGGAGATAGCTGAAGTAGTGCCTCCTGCCCTGAAGCCATACTGGGACGGGTTATAAAGGTTGTTTTCCTCCAGGTGACATCTGAGTCGTAAGTTGATTATTCTTTCAAAGATTTTCCAGGGACTTCTAGGAGTGAGATTGGTCTGTAGTTCTTGTGATCCGTGGTTGATTTGCCTGGTTTAGGTATCATTGTGAGAGTGGCGACTTTGAATCGTTGAGGGAAGTAACCTGTTGTTAACATCGAATTATATATCTCTCTCTCTCTCTCTCTCTCTCTCTCTCTCTCTCTCTCTCTCTCTTTCCTCCCCCCTCACTCACCAGCCCACCAGCCCCGCATCCTCCATATTCATAAAACAACGGGCCGCAAGACTGAAAAATTCACCTCCCCTCATTATTAACTACGCTCGCTCGCTCGCTCGCCATTAGCCATTACACATGCACGGAATAAAACTAAACTAGACTTTACGGCGCTACCCAAACACGGCGCTGCTAATCCAAGTCCCATGAGTGTTACAGGCCGTTCCATCGGGTGATAAGTGTGGGTGGGGGTGATGGACGTGTTGAATTCGGCGCCGACACTGCTATCCCGAGAGGCGGCTTTGTTAGTGTTTCCGGGAAGAGCAGTGCGGACAGTAATGTTGTAGCAGTAGTTGGTGGTGAAGCTATTGTAGTAGTAGTAGTAATAGTAGTAGTAGTAGTAGTAGTAGTGGTAGTGGTTTTGAGAGTGGTGATGGTGATGGTAGTGCTCGTGGCTGTAGTGGGGGTAGCTGTAGTGGGGGCACTAGTAGTAGTAGTAGTAGTAGTAGTAGTAGTAAAGTAGTGGTTGCAGTAAAAGTAGTAGTAGGAGTAGTAGTAGTAGGAGTTGTAGCAGTAGTAGTAGTAGTAGTAGTAGTAGTAGTAGTAGGAGTTGTAGCAGTAGTAGTAGTAGTAGTAGTAGCAGCAGGAGGAGGAGGATTAGGAGGAGTACCAGCACCAGCAGCAGCAGCAACAGTAGTGGAATGCAAGGGAACAGACAGTCGAGTGGGGGTGATTTACGCGGGGCAGGATTATTCAGTTACTTGGTCCGCCGGTTCATGATTCACCGCTGATTTACCTGCACGGCTAAGTGGCTGGCGACCGTGTAAATAACCTGGTAACGATTTTCTTCTCAGAGTTATGTTGTGATTACGTTCGTCGAGGCCCTCTTTACTCCATTCTTCTTTTTCTGCTTAGCATTGCCAGTGTGTGTGTGTGTGTGTGTGTGTGTGTGTGTGTGGGTGTGGGTGTGGGTGTTAGTAGTTAAACAAAGATATCTCGACTAAGCACTCCCTAAGGTCTCTAACGTTAGTGTAATGACGAATATTCAACAAGATACCGACAGACACACAGACAGACAGAAACAAAGAAAACTAAGACACCTAGAAAACACAAACACGCAAAACAAACCAAGAAAAGGAGAAGCAGACAAGAAATACATCGAGAAGTAAACAACAACATGGAAGAACCCGACGCAAACATGTTCACAACTGCCCCCGAGCAAACACAGCCACAGAGAGAGACAGACGGACAGAGACAGGAGGGAAAAAGACACAGCAAAGAGAAACAAACAGACTAGACCTTGTAAGACGCGCAACAGAGGGCGTGGTTGTGTATAATGGCGTCAAGTGGCGTGTGTTCACAATGCACCACCATAACTACTCATATCCTGCCCCCCCACCCCCCACCCCACGCCCCCCACCCCCCCACGCCCTCCCCTCCACTCTTTCCACCTCTTCCTTCCTCCCTCTCCTTTCCTCGCCTCTGACACTCCTACCAGCTGCATGGGGGTTAGGGAGGGGAGGGGGGGAAAGGGGGGGGGGTTACTCCATATATCGACCGCCGAGAGAGAGAGAGAGAGAGAGAGAGAGAGAGAGAGAGAGAGAGAGAGAGAGAGAGAGAGAGATTAAAGTTGCCGTTTTTTCCTGCCTCCTTCGCCGTTTTGTTGTTCGTTGATGGATGCCAGACTGTGAAAATACTCGCCCCCCCCCCCCCCCCTCCCCCCTGTCCTTCCAACCACCCAGCCGAACCGTTGTGATACATTTGGTCTAACGAGTTTTGGTCCGTGTTTGTCTATGCTTGCTTTTTTTTTGTCCTTGCGCGCGTGCTATACGGTTACGCATTGTGATGGATTTTTTTTCACGTTTTCTTTGTATGCGTTTATGAGGAGTGGATGGGGGGGGGTTGGGGGAGAGGGGTTTTGGAGGGGGCAGTTCTGCATAACGTGTAAGTGAGACGTGTTGTTATTATTATTATTATTATTATTATTATTATTATTATTATTATTGTTATTATTATTGATATGTGAAAGGTCATATTGGTGCGATTCACAAAGGTGTGTGTGTGTGTGTGTGTGTGTGTGTGTGTGTGTGTGTGTGTGTGTGTGTGAGTTTATTTTTTTTTTCTCCTGTGGACGTCAGAGGCATTGGTCACATTGTTCTGCCTGTAAATACTTCAAAAATATGAATGAACGCATACTAAACACACACACACACACACACACACACACACACACACACACACACACACACACACACACACACATAGAACTGCAGGTCACATCCTCATACCTTTGTCTACTTAAATGATTAAATAATTGAATCATTAGATAACAGATAGCACAACACTGTCATCACCGCCCCATCACTACGACCAACTCACTACAGCACCTCCACACCACTTAGCACGAATGTAACACCGCCACCGTCAGGGCCCCACCACCACAGCACACAACAGCACCTTCGCTACCGTCAGGCCCCCTCCACTACCACCACTACAGCACACAACAGCACCTTCGCCACCGATTCACTTAGCACAGCATGCCACACCACACGCAGCCAGCGCACGCAAAGGTGAGTGTGCGGGGCCGAGCGGAGCGGTGCAGGCCGTCCCTCACCTGGCTCCTCACTCACAGGTGTTTCGAAATGCACGCGCTTCTTAAAATAATAAGTTCACTCACGCTTCCTTTAATCATCTTGTTCCTGAAGCATGCACAGTTCTTTTTTTAATAATAGGTTGGAGTTTTTGCCTACCGGATGGAAATGAGAAACGTAATTCTTGCCACAGGTGGATTGGTAATGAGTGTGCATGAGAGGCAGAGAGCACGCGATACACGAGTTTCTTGAGTCAACTTTCTTCCTCTCCCTTGATTAAATACTAAAAAGAGAACTAATGCCAAGTACCGCACCTTCTCTCTGCCGTGACTATATTCAAGCAGGCAATGGGAGCATACGCCGGGGGGCGCGTTGCCTCGCCTGCCCTGCTACTCAATTCTCAAGTGTCCCCCTGAACAAGCTCCCATGCAAGTTCCCCTCCTATTCAAAGTATCTCTTGACAGGATCCATCGAGTTACTCTAGCCACGAGCTTTGTGAGTGTTCCCTTGGTGTCCTCCATGCAGGATTATCTGTTGCAGTTACAACCCGGTGAGCACGATGAATTTATGTAGTGTATCATTCCCCATGCCCACATACGCGGATTTGGTGCTCACGAACAATGTAAAGCATTTATTTAGTCTCATAAAGTAATCGCCAATTAGACAAAGCCGTTTCAGGGATTAGCCATTATTCCACGAAGACACATTACCTGAGGCACCTGTTCGCCTCTTCAACTCACTGTCTAGCGTTCACGGGAATGTGATGTGGACAAGCAGTTGTAGTCTGACAGACTATTCCAAAGCTAGACAATGAAGGAAACATCAGAAACGTTCAGTGCAGAGGACACACAGTTAAACATTGCTTGATAAACAGCGGATAATTTTCTGTGTTGTTGCATATTGTCGATAAGTGAAAATATTGTCAACTCGTAATCTTCCTCTGATTAGAAATTTGATGAATAGAAAAAGATTGAAACGTCACTGACGAACAACGAAAAAAAATTCAATGTTGATGTTGAGATCATGAATGTTGTCTTTGGACATTATGGATGTTTAGAGATACTGAATGTTGATGTTCTGGGACACAGTGTTGATGTTTTGGGGCACTGAGTGTTGATGTTTTAGGGCACTGAATGTTGATGTTTTGGGGCACTGAGTGTTGATGTTTTGTGGCACTGAGTGTTAATGTTTTGTGGCACTGAGTGTTGATGTTTTAGGGCACTGAATGTTGATGTTTTGGGGCACTGAGTGTTAATGTTTTGTGGCACTGAGTGTTGATGTTTTAGGGCACTGAATGTTGATGTTTTGGGGCACTGAGTGTTAATGTTTTGGGGCACTGAGTGTTGATGTTTTAGGGCACTGACTATGAATGTTTTGTAGCACTGAATGTTAATGTTTTGGGGCACTGAATGTTGATGTTTTGGGGCACTGAATATTGATGTTTTGGAGCATTGAATGTTGGTGTTTGGGGGCACTAAATGTTGATGTTTTGGAGCATTGAATGTTGGTGTTTGGGGGCACTAAATGTTGATGTTTTGGAGCACTGAATGTTGGTGTTTTGGAGCACTGAATGTTGGTGTTTTGGAGCACTGAATGTTGGTGTTTTGGGGCAATGAATGTTAATGTTTTGGGGCACTGAATGTTAATGTTTCGGAGCACTGAATGATGATGTGTTGAATCACCGATTATTGATGTTTTGGGGCAATGAATGCTATTATTTGGGGTCACTCAATACGGATGTTTGGTGGCACTGTATCGTACTCCTTTGTGTTCTTGCTCCGCTCAGAGTTAAGTGGAAGATCAGAAGTTAAACTAACGTCACTCCAACGCCTGAGTTTTTCATCAGCGCCATCGCGTGTTCGAGGCTCTTAAAACATCGTGACGGCCTGGCCCTGCTTAATAAAACTAGCGACCAGGAAGCGCCACTCACAAGAGCCGTGCGGGGTAAAGGAAATGCTTGTGACATGAACACTGTTGAACATTCCTCGGGTCATTAAACCTCTCTCTCTCTCTCTCTCTCTCTCTCTCTCTCTCTCTCTCTCTCTCTCTCTCTCTCTCTCTCTCTCTCTCTCTCTCTCTCTCTCTCTCTCTCTCTCTCTCTCTCTCTCTCTCTCTCTCTCTCTCTCTCTCTCTCTCTCTCTCTCTCTCTCTCTCTCTCTCTCTCTCTCTCTCTCTCTCTCTCTCTCTCTCTCTCTCTCTCGTCCCCCCCCCCTCCCCCCTCACTACGTGCAGACAGGAGCGACCAGAGAGCACCGAAAGAGGAGAAAAAAATATGATACCATTGGGAAGGATCCGACACCAAACAGCATTACCTTTTTCCCTCCCCTCACGGTGCGCTTAAGTGGGGCGATATGCCTTAAGTTGCCGCTGCCGAGAGAGAGAGAGAGAGGGAGAGGGAGAGGGAGGTTTGGTGAGGGGGTGAAGGTGGAGGTGACTTTCATTGGCCTATTCTTTTCCTCCGGGCGGGCAGGCAACTTTTTAAGAATGGGGTTAATTATACGCGAGGGATGACAAGTGTTATTGTTTCTTTTAGCTTCCAATATTCGGCAGTAAAGAAGCTCGCCCGCCGCCGCCTGCTGCTGCCCCCCTCTTGCTTCACCCCTTCCCCCAACTCCCCCCACCTCTCCCCTACACCCCTACCCCCACCGCCGCCTCCGCCACACTATTGCTTCATAACATTACTCCTAAAAATTCTGTTATGGTGGCAGGATCGCTGGAAACACTCCTTAGTCAGGCAGCCGTACGTTCATTGCGGTCTGAGGCTGGAGCTTAATATCCCGCCCATTTTATTATTTTATTTCGGAAACCTCTAATTTATATATGCTTTTATTTATTTTATTATATTTTTTGTGTGTCCAACTATCCTTCACTAATATCACCACCTGCTCTTCCTCCTCCTGTTCCTCCAATTCTTCCTCCTGCTCCTCATCCTCCTCCTCCTCCTCCCATCCCTGTCTCCTCTTCACCCCTCCACCTCCCTCACTCCTGCCTCCACACTCCTTCATCACCTCAACTTAAACCACTTCCCTTCGTCTCCACTTACCCCTCCTCCCTCCTCAAACACTTATCTCCACATCCTCCACCAGCCATCCAATCTCCACTCATTTCCGCCACTTCTCCTGCCCTTGTTTCCACCATCACCTCCAAGTCACCCACCCCTACGTCACAATCGACCATTCGTATGTCTAATCTTCCATCACCTCCTTCGTCATCCCATTCCTATTACCATAACAAGACGAAGAACGGAACTCATTCATACTTCTCTGCACCGTCTCCCCCACTATCACCCTACTACTGCAACTTCCCCGTAAGATACCAGCGCAATTACTTATAACAGAGGAAGTATATATTCATTTCAGCTCCACCTCCAACACTCTAAATACCACTTAACCCAGACATACCCCCACCCCACCACCACCATCACCAGTACCTCATCCAAAGTACCTCGTGCAAAGAGACGCATCATGCATTAATTCCTCCGGTACTACTTGCCTAAATTGTATCCACACCAATCCTCAAACAGCATAAGAAACTGAGGATTGTATTCCACTTCTTCCTCCATCAAAAGTACAACAACAACCTTCACCCAGCTCCCTCTATCACCATCAACACCAGTACCATAAACACCACCCTTATCAAAACTTCAACCACAACTTTGCTCATCACCACCTCAGCCTCCTCACCACCTCCACCCTATCACCATCACCAATACAACCACTACTAAGAAAAGAAAAGTTACATCCACCATCATCACCATCACTACCAGTACCACAAACACCACCACAAACATCAGAACTTC
This sequence comes from Eriocheir sinensis, assembly GCF_024679095.1. Lineage (NCBI taxonomy): Eukaryota > Metazoa > Arthropoda > Malacostraca > Decapoda > Varunidae > Eriocheir > Eriocheir sinensis. The sequence continues at coordinate 27,018,598 of NC_066511.1, forward strand.
AACCAGAACTTTCCTCATTCTCACCTCACCCTCATCACCACCACCACCACCACTAATAAGAAGAAAAAGTAACATATATTCCTCCACCACCACCACCACCACCACCACTACTACTACAACCACAGCCTTCCTTACCAACCGTCCACAACCGCCACCACACGCTCCTCCCCGCCTCCCCCCCCAGCCGCCATAACACCCCGGGACCCTGATTACCCCCGGCGGTCGCAATATGTAAGTTTTATTAGAGTCCCGCGCTGGTGGTGGCCGGCGAGGTGATCTTGGGCGCCCGGCAGGCCACGGACACCAGCTGCGGGGAGGAACGTTGAAATAATCGTGTTTTTTTTTTTTATCATTGCTTGTGCGCTCTCTCTCTCTCTCTCTCTCTCTCTCTCTCTCTCTCTCTCTCTCTCTCTCTCTCTCTCTCTCTCTCGTACACAGAAAAAATAGTATATCTGAATCCAACTTTTTTTTTTAAGAGTCATTTTTTGTGTTTGTCATGAAGCCTACTGAAGTTTTTGTGGTGGAATATTTCAATAGTTTTGGACGAAAAGGCTGGAAAAGTCCATTTGGCGTTTTTTTGTTGTTTTTTCGTGTGTATACCTGTGGAAGCTGTGTTGTGTTGGGTATCACGAAGGAGGAACTGATTGTCTAAGATGAAACTATGACGCGCCGCCAGTCATTTGCTCTATATTTTTTCAGGCGGAATGCCAAAGTAGTCTGTGGAGTTTTCAGTTTTCTATGGATGTCACAGGTATCATAAACGAGGAACCGAAAACGAGTGAAAAAGGAAAATTAAAGTTTGCAGTCTGACTCGGAGCTCACAATTCATGCACCCACTCCCGTGATGTAGTATTCCTCCAGGGTAACATTACTGCGCGGGCCAGATTGAAATTGTTCTCATCGCCATGAAAGTTGTAAAGCCATACAGCCTGGATGGCTGCGTACCATCGTTCTCTTATTCACTAACTAGCGCTGACCCTAACCTATAATTTTACAACTAGGTACGCTTCGAAAAGCTGAAACATTTTTAGACAGACTCTGGTTTCTTCTGAAGTTAAATCAATACGCATATTTTCGTAGCTTCTAGGTACGGTTTATCATGGCACTTTCCCTTATTCCTTGATATGCGTATCTTACGAGACGAAGCAAATATATACTATAAAAAGAAAAACGTCCAGAAAATCTCATGAGGATGTTACCCGAATATCGGTACATTCTGGCTCTTATAATTAAGATTAAAACCGATCGGAGCGAGAACAGGATATTGGTTCGCGGTCACCTGATTCTTCCTAGTGCACGTTGCCGGCCAGCACGCGGGCTGTGGGAGGAACGAGCGGGATCTTCAGCGCCTTATATGGCATAAAACGAACGGGGTCACGAGGACAAAACAGGAACAGATGTGTGACTCAGAAAATATTACAGGTTTGAGATGAGAGTAGCCTGAAACAACGTGAAGTGTGTGTGTGTGTGTGTGTGTGTGTGTGTGTGTGTGTGTGAGATATATATCACTTTCACAAAATAAATTTATACGTTTGCATATCAATTTAGTGTTTTGCAGAACTCAGTTACGTGACCCGTATTCCTGTACCTGTCGATACCTGAGCGGGGAGAGAGAGAGAGAGAGAGAGAGAGAGAGAGAGAGAGAGAGAGAGAGAGAGAGAGAGACAGAAACATACCGACAGAGAGAGAGAGAAAGACAGACAGACAAACTTGGAGAAACTATCCGTAAAAATGACAAGACCTGCAGACACAAACAACAGAGGATAATAAAAGCGTCAACAAACCACGAATCTCTTTACCTGTTAGAAGCAGAAGCGACGCCAGGACGGGAAGGAGGTAGATGACCCTTCCCAACCGCCCTTCTCCTCCTGCCTCTGGGATGCTTCTTGAAACCTTCCTGATCAACATCTTGCTTTACCCCCTCCTCCTCCTCCTCCCCCACCTCCTCCTTCTCCTCCTCCTTCTCGCGTTTCCCTTGTCGCCCTGTTAGCCGGAGGAAGCAGTGTACTCTCAAGAGGCAGGAGGTCGCGTCACCCTTAGAGAGCACGGTGGATGCATGGTAACATTCGCTCACGTGATATCCCGCCTGCCTTCGCTCTCCGGCCCTCGGGTGTTCTAGTTACTTGAGGAGACGCGAGGGATTCCAGTTCTACTCATGTTTCCGGGTCAGCTCAGTCTGGTTTTGTCCGTAAGTCCGTTTTCTACACTCACTGATGTTTGTTTCCATAGTTCACATGTTCTCCATTAGTAACTTCTTTTTTTTTCCGACAGGTTTTCTTCAAAGTTTTGGGAGCTAGTGTGGCAGAGCACGTTTGTTTGTTAATTTTATCAATGTCTGCACTTTAGTAAACTGTCTTAATCCGGACACCGTTTTCTTCACTCGCCGCTATATATTTCCATAGTTCATATCGCGTTCAATAGTTCATTTTCCAACAATTTTTCAAGCACTACTGTGTGGTAGAAGAAAGTCTGTAATCAAAAGAACCTTTCTCTATTTCCCTAGGATGTTTGAAATTAAAAAAAAAAATTATTCTCTTTTCACATTTTACAGTATTTAATTGTCACGGCAAGGAAGTAATTTAATGGACATATCCATAATTAAGCTAAAAGTACATTGTGTTTTCATCAAAGAATCTACATACTTCAAAAGCTATCAGAAGAGCACAAAATTCTTTCAGTATTTAGTTATTAATGTCACGTCCATTATTTACCCGCGTCACTCCTCAACGTAACGTATTATAGCAAATGTAAACTAACTACAAGAAGAGTCTGCAGCGCGTTCGGACCTTTCTGGCGAGTACAAGGCAAAGCGGACTGTTACCAAGTTCTGTCTTTCTGTATTTTCTACATTCAATCACTTTATTTTCGTTTCTTTCAATATCCGCTCATATCCAAGTCTTATATGTGGAGTTTTCAGTAATCTCACAAAGTCTATATGCTGCAATCAATCTTTTGTTCCTAAAGTTTTCACATTTGGGACCCAAACTCCTCAACGCATTACGCACGTGTGATTATTCCGTTGCACTGTAGTACTTCCAATATAAATCGCCGTGACTATTAGTAACATGTGAAGGACTTTTTTGGTTTTCCATTAAGCGTAATAAAACTAAGATTTTTTTCACCGCGCCACACAACAAACTTCAGTTCTCTTCCTTGCTCTGGTCCAAGGCCTCGCCGCCGCCTGAAAAGGAGAAAACAAGCAAGTTATTGTTTAAAGTAGCGATAAAGTGTGTGTAAGTGTGTGTGTGTGTGTGTGTGTGTGTGTGTGTGTGTGTGTGTGTGTGTGTGTGTGTGTGTGTGTCAGAGAACGCAGCAGAAACCTTCTCCCCTCACTGTTGCCACACATCACTGCTCCCCTCCCTCCCCCGAGCCTCATTTCCCGGCCTGGCAACACTGCTCCACCCGCTATCATAAATTCGGAAGCAGACAGACAAAGAATGGATGTATGTCCAGTACATAAATGTTTTCCCGGCGTTCACAACAGCCGTGTGTGTGTGTGTGTGTGTGTGTGTGTGTGTGTGTGTGTGTGTGTGTGTGTGTGTGTGTGTTTATGCCCTCGCCTGTAGTGATTTAAGCTCCTCATCTTTTCGTGCTGCCAATCTGATTTTTTTTTTTCATTGGTTCGTTGTGAATGTTGCCGCTGCGCCGCTCTGTGCCGGCTGGTGAACACGTGTAATGAATGGACGCAAATATTCAAATAGTTAAACAAGCATACACTCAAATATTTAAACAGAAAATATAATTAATAATGACAAATAGATATCCAGACACTTAAATTAATTGATGGATGGGTGGATCGATGGACAGGTTGATAGACTGATATGTGGACAGACAGAGAGATAGATAAATTGATAGTTTTGTCACTTAGTTTGCTTTTATTTTTTGCGCAGTAAAGTGGTTCTGATGGTGCTCTGTCTTGTCTTGCAGAAGGTGAGTCAAGACACGCACACCTGCCGCCCACGAGCGCCAAACGTCAGGCAGGTGTGGCATGGGTGCCAGCTCCTGGAGGCCCAGTGCTGCTGTTATGCTCCTAAACACGTCTTAAATTGTAATCATTTGCTATTTTTAGGAGCATTTTTCAGTGACTAGTTTATCCGTTTGATGCGAATGACGCACCTGTTGAAAATAGTGATTTTTTTTAACACTATCATTGTAATGATCAGAGGCTCCTGAGTGGCGAGCTTGTCTGTGTTTGTATGACTGCCTGACGCTGACGAAACTACAAGTACAGTGGCAATGTACGCATATATATATATATATATATATATATATATATATATATATATATATATATATATATATATATATATATATATATATATATATATATATATATATATATATATATATATATATATATATATATATATATATATATATATAGTGCCGATAGGCTTTCCTGATTGACTCTTTTGGTTGGCCCCAGCCCGTTACTGGCGCAGGCAAGTGTTTTATGGTGGCGCCATCTTGCGTGGTACATGCTGCCTCTCCGGATCTCCACTTGATCCTCTTCAGAGTTTCTCTAGAGTCCGGGTTGATAGGTGATCATCAGGACAGCATGTGGGTAGTCTTAGCCTACTCGGCGATGACTGAAAATTGTCAGCTTGTAGCGGCGGCCAGGACTTGAACCTGGGTCCTTGGCACACCGCGCCCGCACGCTGACCACTCAGCCACCGGATCCCACCTCCACATGTGCATCTCTGTCTCCACCAGTGACGGGCACATCACTGGTACTACCACCGGGGCTGCGTCACGGGGGTAAGAGACAACGCAAACTTTCCGCCATGCGATTTATGTTTAAAATCTACACGATGGTTAAATATTTTTGTTCAATTATTTGTTTTCAGTGTTAAGTCCGTGATGTTATGTGCGTATATTGTTTTGGTCATAAAATTTTTCAAAACCTCACTTTATGAAACATTTACAAACGATGTATACTGCCACAGTGCCCGAGCGCAAATAGAATGAAAATATGCGCGAAATAGTGCGTAAAGGCGTAGGTGTGCGGGCCGGGACACTCACAGGTGGGGGCGTGGCTCTGGCCCTTCTTCACGCATCCCCTCTCGCGGAAGGACCAACAAGCTCATCCGCCCTTTGACGCGTCCAGCTGGGTGTCTAGTCACCCTCCTCGCTGGATAACCCCGTGTGGGAACCGGTATAGTCGCCGGCAGTCCGACCATGCACCAGGCCGTACTGGATTACATGGTACCAGTAGAAGTGGTCCAAAGCACTAGCCTGACGGAAAAATGTTTTGTAAAGGTTTTAAAGATGGTCATTACAAATTAAATATTGTTTGACATACTTAAATCTTTTTCAGATGTTGCTTAGTTTATAATCAGTTTTAGTACTGGTTGAGGTATCCCTTCTTCTACGTATATTCTCGCGTGACACCACTCCACCGATTCCTTTACCCTAATGCCAACACAAAATAATAACCTTGTTTAGATGTCGAAGGTTCTCATCCTTTTCAACCACGGATTTATTCGATTCAGTAATAGTTATAGCATTTATTTGATCTAAATCCGTACTCTGCTGCTTTCCTCTTTCATAAAGTGCTCCAACTTTAATTTTACTATAGGATGGAAACTACATAGGTATCGAAAGTTCACATCCCATTAAACTACTATCCAAGGAATAAGTCCGTCCCTCACACCATACCCATAACAACCTAGGCTAACTCCGTGTAGTGGCGGGCATGCACACTTACGTATTTTCTCTTCCTCTCCCGAGTAAATAAAAACATAGGAACGCAAGGAGTCTGGAAAAGGCTGGTTGGCCTATTCAATAAACGAAAACAATAACATTTAGGAGCCAGTCCATGGATCCAGCTCAACTCTGAAGCGGAGATTGAAATCCCTTCCGTAGTCAGTGTGCTGAGAGAAAACTAAAAATTGGCTCCTCAAAGATGCAAGTTTAACCTTTCGTAACATTATCAGTTTCCCGCGTGTCTCGAGTGTGTCAATAATAGGCACATCGACCACGCCTTTACGCTGTGCCTGACTGGTCAAGGGCCCGTGTGAAGAGAGAGAGAGAGAGAGAGAGAGAGAGAGAGAGAGAGAGAGAGAGAGAGAGAGAGAGAGAGAGAGAGAGAGAGAGAGAGAGAGAGAGAGAGAGAGAGAGAGAGAGAGAGAGAGAGCGGGGGAACACCCACATTACGTACTATTTATCACGCTTATACCATGCAGAAGGAATTAGTAAAAAAAGAAATTGGATGAAGAGAGACAAGGTTAACCGTTCATGTTATTCCTCTGTTAAGTAAAGCCACGTATAGACCATCACTTCAGGCCAGCGAAACGCGATAAACTAAAAAAAAAAATCTACGGGCCTAAAGTTAAAACATTTAGCGATTACTTTTTCTTGAAGCTCAGTTACTTTATAATATTCCTGAAGACTACAGATTATTTTTCCTTAAGCAATAAACTCTACGGAAATAGTCAACACTTAAACATTTTTTTTTACAACAAAGGAGACAGCTCAAGGGCACAAAAAAAGGAAACAATAATATAAAAAAAAAGCCCGCTGCTCGCTGCTGCTAAAAAAGAATCAAAAGAGAGGTCAATTTCGGGAGGCACATGGGACATAATTTAATAACCACGTAGCTGAATCGCACTTACTGGGCATAGAGAATTAGTGAGTGTAGACTGATTCATTAAAAGCGATCAATCAAAGAAATAACTCCACTAGCAAAAGACCCTGTAAATATATTCCTATGATTACCTTCTTGAGCCACTTCAGTAAACTGTAAAAAATGAAGGGTATAAAAATGTTATACCTCGGTAACTAAGGTATAACATCGAGTTGAAATACCCTTAACCTCACCAATACCCCTTCCAGTCAAGAGGCAAGGTATTTAAGTACAAATATATACCCTTCATTAGACTTAGCACAACATATAAGGAATTAAGAAGACTGGCGAATCGCGATAAAATAAACAAACACCTACAGAATCCAAACATCAGGTAAACATCTTCCAGCGAGGTTCCTCCAGATGTGTATGGAAGGGAGGGCTTAAGAGAAAGGAAGCTAAAGACGCCAGCAACTTTTAATAGAATATGCGAACTTCGGAAACTTTTTTGATTGCGGTAAACAGCTCTCGACCGCCCGCCACGCCCCCGGCCCTTAGTAACGCATTAATTGGCGGGGCGAGTTTTCTTTTGCGGTTTTTTCGATATATCGCGTCAGTGTTTCGGATTTAGTCGTCACGGTATTAGTCGTGGTAGTAGTGGTAGTAGTAGTAGTAGTAGTAGTAGTAGTAGTAGTAGTAGTAGTAGTAGTAGTAGTAGTAGTAGTAGTAGAAGAAGAAGAAGAAAAAGAAGAGGAAAAAGTCTACACCTCTCTATAAAAGAAGAAGAGGAAGAGGAGGAGGAGGAGGAGGAAGAAAAAAAAAGAAGAAGAATATAAAGAAGAAGAAGAGGAAGAAGATGATGAAGAAGAAAAAGAAGAAGAAGAAGAATGTGGAGAAGAAAAAGAAGAAAATAAGAAAAAGAAATAGAAAAAGAAGAAGAAAAAGAAGAAAGAGAAGTAGCAGAATAACAATTGAGTGTGTAAGGAAGCAGTGTGGTATACTTCACTGCAGCATTAGCGGAAGAGGCTGAGCTGATGCTGATGATGGTTCTGGTATTGGTGGTGATGGCTCAAACAGTCCCTCCTTCCCTCATCCTCTCCCTAAGGAACCCACCACACTCTTTCCTCTCACTTGCCTTTCTCTCTTCTTTTCTCTCTCTCATCGATTTAAGTTTTATATAATTCGTCGTCTTTTAGTTCATCGCTATTCTCTTTACCCATTATCAGTTATTTTTTATCACTTCCACATATTGGTGAGGGTTTAATTGCATCGTTTTGTTTTATTTTTCATCGTACAATTTGCTCTTCTTCATTCAGGGTATCAGGACACCTCTCCTCCCGAAATTGACCTCTCGTTTTGGACACTCCTTTGACCTCTGTTCGGGAGCAGTGAGTAGCGGGCTTTTTTTATTTTTTTATTTACGCCCTTGAACTGTCTCCTTAGCTGTAAAAAAGAAAGTCTCTCCTCTCTTACAAATATCGTTTTTTCATTCGTTTTCCCTGATAAACATTTCTTAATCAAGGCTCGTTTCCTCCCCCAAAGCCCTTTTTCTTCCACTCAAAGCCACCTCTCATGTCTATTACTTTACTTTCTTTCCTACTCCATCGAGCTATCCAACCTTCTTTATTTTCCATTCCTTCTCAGCTTTCTTTTTTCTTTTTTTTTTTTTTACTTTTTTTTATCACCACCTTCACGGAGCACCGAGGCCACGCGCATCATCACCTTACCTACACGTCATCATCTTATTCTTCTTTCCAACTCTCTAATTTCCTCTTCGTTCATTCATCCCTTCCCTGCCATCCTTCATCTTCCGTCCCTCCTTTTCCTCTCTTCCCTCGTGCTATCGGTCTCATTTTTCATAATTTTCTCTTCGTTCTCCTCCGCGTATCTTCCCTTATTTATTCTGCCTCTCTCTTCTTTCTGCTCCCTCTCTACCTCCTCTTCATATTCACCCTCCTGTTATCTCTCTCGTCCCTCATCGTTTCCTCCTTTTCCTTCATTATCTCCCTCTGTTTTCTCTGTCTTCTCGCTTCGCCTTTTTTCGTCTCTCCTTCTTCCTTCTCTTCACCCTTGTTACGTTTCACACTCAACATTTTCTTCTCTTCCTCTTCTATCTTGTATTCTTTTATCTACCTCTTCCATCAGCTCTCTCTCCCCCCCGTACTAACTTCTACTCTCTTTAGTTTCTTTCCTTTTTCCACCTCTACCGCTCTCACCCTCGCTCCTCCATCATTTTAGCTCCCCTCTGCCTTCCTGGCGCGCTGTTAATCATGTTCACTCTCCCACCTTCCCTCCTCCAAGACACCTTTCATTAAATAATTCCCGGTGAAGCAATTACTAAAGGTGAGGTGAAGACGGCAATGATCACCCTCCCGCGTGCTTTTTTTTGGTATGAGAAAGACGGTAAGAAATAACAGACAGAGGGACAGGCAGATAGACAGACAGACAGGCGGGCTTTTAATCAGGTAGGCTAGGATGTCCTGAGTTGGAGGCTGTGTTTGTGTACGTTATGTTATTGTTATGTTAATGATATCTTGCCCACGACTTCGATGCTACGTGGAATTTTTCATCTCCTCTCTTAAGACTCAGCTGTGTTTTTGTCGTTGCTTATTATTATTATTATTATTATTATTATTATTATTATTATTATTATTATTATTATTATTATTATTATTATTATTATTATTATTATTATTATTATTATTATTATTATTATTATTATTATTATTGTAATTATATAAAAAAAATCTTGGATAATTAAGCAGAGTGGAGCCAGTGAGTGAGTGATACGCTCACACACACACACACACACACACACACACACAGAAAGAGAGAGAGAGAGAGAGAGAGAGAGAGAGAGAGAGAGAGAGAGAGAGAGAGAGAGAGAGAGAGAGAGAGAGAGGACTTTACCTCCTCCAGCGTTTCTTTCCGTCTCACCTCATCGCTTTGCTTTCTCTCTCTGATTGCGTCGCTACTCCTTGGATAGATAGATAGATAGATAAATAGGTAGATATAGATAGACAGCTAGATATATAGACACATAGATATATAGACACATACAGATAGATAGTGATATAGATAGATAAATATTCAGTAGAAATGAGAAACCAATCATTGAATATCACAATGCTCTATTTCATCGTGCGTTAGGGAGGTTTAATTATCTTCTTTAAGCCTACACAAAGCGGGAAGAGGTTCTAGTTCATCTTACTCACCCCCCAGGCTTAATCCCTGTATTTTCCCCGTATTGCTGCGTATTAGATCATGTTCGACGTTGATGTATTTGTGATCTTCCCGGTATCAGATTTACTATTGATTGAGCTAAGACTTATTTTCTGCGTTTCAGTTCCTCATATTCCTCTTTTTTTCCTTTCTTTCTTTTATTCTTTCTTTCTTTTTATCTTTCCACTATCTCTCACCAGGTCCCGTTTCTTACCCACACTTCTTTACATATCATAGTCCTTCTCTTCTTCCTCCTCCTCCTCCTCCCTTTTCTTCTCCTTTCTTTCTTTTTTCTTTCTTTCTTTCTTTCTTTCCTTTATTTCACGAGTTCCCCTTTTTTTCAACCCACACTCTTTTACATATTACAATCCTCCTCCTCCTTCTCCTCCTCCTCCTCCCCTTTCATTTTCCTTTCTTTCTTTCTTTTGTTCTTTCTTTCTCCCTTTCTTCCTTTCCATTATCTTTCATCAGTTTCCCTTTTTTATCCACACCTCCTTTACATATTACAGCCCTTCTCCTTCTCTTTCTCCTCCTCTTCCGCACCCCCCCTTTCCTCCTCCTCCTGCTCCTCCTCCTCCTGCTCCCTCCTCGCCAATCACCTTCCTTCCCTCCATAACTCCCCGCGGCGTCGTCATCTGGGTTGATCAGGTGAGACATCCACTCTTCATTTTCTTAAGTACGACGTTCCGCTTTCCCTTTCGCAAGAAAAGTGGAGTAGAAGACGCGAGGAAGGGAGTGGTTGAGGGAGGGGAAAGTGGAGGGATAAGTGAGTGTTGGAAGAGAGGGGAGAGGGTGAGCAGGTGAGTAAGTGCAGGTGAGTGAGGGAATGAGTGGGTGCTGGTGCTGTTGGGTGGGTAAGTGAGTGAGTGAGTAAGGGATTGAGTGTGAGTAATTGGTGTTCTTTTGAGGTGGGTAAGGTGAAGGCGTGAGTAAGTGTGGGTGTGTTTATTGTGTGTATGGGTGTGTGAGTGAGTGGATGAGTATGTGAAGGAGTGAGTGAATGGGAATGTTTTCTTGGGGTTTAGATGTGTGAATGAGTATATGCGTAAGGGAAGAGGTGAGTAAATTCGAGTTATTGGGTGTGTTGGGTGTGTAAATGAGTATACGAGTAGGTGAATGAGTGAGTAAATATGAGTGCTTTGTGTCTTTGTGTGTTCGGGTGAGTGAGTGAGTATGTGAGTAGATGAATGAGGAGAGAGGAAAGGGAGGAAGAAGGTAAGGAAGATAAAGGATGGAGGAAGAGGAAGAGGAAGAGGAGGAGGATAGAGAAAGAGAGGAAGAAAAAAAGATGAGGAGGTAGAGTAAAGCAAGAAGACGAAGAAGGAAGAGGAGGAAGAGGAGGAGGAGGAGGAGGATAAAGAAAGGACAGAGGAAGGGAAAGAAGGGAAAGAAGAAAAGGGAAGAAGGAAACAGAAGGGAAGGAGAGGGATTTGTGTGTGAAATGTTCCCCTTTTTTATCTTTATTTCCTTCAATCTTTCTCTATTCTGTTTTTGTGTGTGATGTTCTTACTAGTATATCTTCCTCAACGTACTTTCTCCCACTTGTCGTTTATATATGAATCATTATTTTTCCCTTCTACTTCCCTTCTACTTCTTTAATTTCTTTCGTCGTCTGCGTATTAAACAGCAAGGGAGGAGGGCCAGTATTCATAGTCTCTTTATTGCTTTTGTTTACCTGTTGTATCCCACACGGCATTTACTTAAGTGACTCGCAAGGGTTTTGAGTCACTAGAATTAATAGCGTTGCGAACAGGACACCTCTCCTCCCGAAATTGACCTCTCTTTCGGCCACCTCTCTTGATTCTTTTCATAGGAGCAGCGAGTAGCGGGCTTTTTTATTATTGTTTCCTTTTTTTGTGCCCTTGAGCTGTCTCCTTTGTTGTAAAAAAAAAAGTTATGAGTCGGTAAAGGAGCAAAGATGACTCATAAATACTGGGCAAGGAGACTAAGATTGGTATTCTAAGACGCTTTCGCCTCTCAAATTATCAGCTACTTCCAAAAGCTAAAAAGGAATTAGTCGGGTTCTAAGGAGCATATGTTTAGGTTCTTGGTACATAAAAAGGGTCAAACTGCCACCAGGGTCATTAAACTACCCCTGGAAATGCTTGGGACTCGTACGAAAGCCTTGTCAAATATGTGTTCATGAGGCACCGAAATGTTTAAGAAAATGACCCTGAAGGCGACGCTCATGAAACTCGTAGGCAGACTAGACCAATCCATAGTGTTAAAACGTACCGGGAAGATGAAAGCAGAAAGAACACCTGCGTTTTATGTTCTTAAAAGAGCTCAGGAAGGAAATCAGGAGTTAATGATAATGCTCTTAAATATCTTCACTCCCTATATCTTTTTGTCTCCCGCAATGTGTATGTATGTCATGCACTCCTAAATTAGAGCTACTTTTTTACGTATTTTTCACTTTTTTTCCAATTTTTACTCACAGGTTTCTCGCTGAGCTCAAAAGGTTTTATAGTGTTTATTTTTTGCTGAGGGGAAGCGAGTGAATTGGTCGAGGTAAAGAAAGGGATAAGAGAAGGGAGAGAAGGAAGAGAAGAAAAAGAGGCGGACGAGGAGGAGGAGGGCGGCGGGGATCTCACTAAAGACTCTCCTTCCCCTGAGTCCTCCGCCATTACCGAGGAAAAACTCGTGTAAGGTGGAGCAAAGATTCCTCAGAGAGATGTTTTATTGTGGGTCGGTCTCTCTCTCTCTCTCTCTCTCTCTCTCTCTCTCTCTCTCTCTCTCTCTCTCTCTCTCTCTCTCTCTCCCTCCCCCCCCCCCTGTCTACATGTTAATCTTTACTTCTTTCTGTACCTTGCAAAGTCGATCATAATTTACGCCGAACAAAAATTTAATACATCTGTAAACAGACTGCAAGAACGTAGATGAAAACAGCTATCACACAATTTGAGACGTCCACTGATTGAATAGTTAACTAAGATATTTAAGTATGTATTACTTTCATAATATTCGTATATATACACCCTCAGGCAGATTTAGTTAATATCATGGTGTTTTATTAATATCAGGTGTCATCAGTTTAGTTTTATTAATTTAAATACGTATTACTTTATGTGGTTTATCAATACACGCATCAAGATCGATTGCTCTACTATCCTGCGGGCAGTGAAATAAAGAGTTCTTCTTTTGCACTCCAATGGTATGCTACACACGAACTATTTTACACTCGCTTCGTTTTGCATGAACTAAGTACGTAAGTGAAAACATAAATAAATAAATACACCCATAAATAATAACTTCAACAAATAAAAGTATTTCAAAGAGAGATAGAACAGAGGAACTACTTAAGTGAAACTAAAAAGTTTCATTTTAATATGTGTGTGTGTGTGTGTGTGTGTGTGTGTGTGTGTGTGTGTGTGTGTGTGTGTGTGTGTGTGTGTTTATGTCTTATTTTCCTTTTTTTTTAATCTTCAACGATTCATGTTCTCTCTCTCTCTCTCTCTCTCTCTCTCTCTCTCTCTCTCTCTCTCTCTCTCTCTCTCTCTCTCTCTCTCTCTCTCTCTCTCTCTCTCTCTCCATCCTCCGCCTTCCCTTCACACGCCGTCCGTCCATTCACAACGTTACCGCACCTCAGCCCCCCTCTTCCCCTCAGCCCAACCGCCACTAACACGAGAACGGCAGCGAAAACGGGTTAACGGAAGGCCTGGCACGAGCCGCCTACTCCTCATAAGAATCAGCGGCAATTGCTATTGGGCGGCGGCGAAGCTAAAAGTCCAGCGCTCACTCCCTCGTCCACGTCCCAGCTACACGTCCCTTTACCGGCGTTCCAGAAGATGAAATGCGGTGGTTTACTTCTTGCACGTGAGGATGAGCAGTCTCTGAGGAAGGAGGGTACTTGTTTTTACAGATTTCCTCCCCCCCCCCCCCCTCCCCCCAGCTCCTTTCCTCCCTCCGCTTCCACTCTCTCCTCCGCAATCCTTTCTCCCTTCCTCTCTTCTCCTTCTCCTCCTCCTTCCGCGGCGGTGATGATGAATTTATTATAGCGTGCTTTACGAGGAGGAAACAGGTGAGATGGAGGCGCAGGTATGTAGCTGATTAAGAGTTATGTGATGGAATAGCCGGAACACGTCGCCAGGATGAAGAGACATGGAACGCACTGAACGCCGGCGGTGGTAAAGTTGTGTGGCAGAACAGGGAAAGACGCGGCAGGTTGGAGAGAGAGAGAGAGAGAGAGAGAGAGAGAGAGAGAGAGAGAGAGAGAGAGAGAGAGAGAGAGAGAGAGAGAGAGAGAGAGAGAGAGAGGTTAATAGACAAATAGACATAGAAGCAGAAGGCGAAAGAGAAAAACAGACATGTGCAGACGGATCGACGCCCAGACAAAAGAAAATAAGAAAAATACAGATGAACAAATAAATAAACAAACAAACAAATAAACAGGCGGAGAGAGAAGACAAACAGATTAGTGCTGGACGGGATGACGGGCAGATTGGCACACAGATAAACGGACAGGCATTTGCAAAGACTGATAGGTAAACAAACAGAATGACCAGGGGATAGACTATTCTATATCTCTGGAGACATCTTTCAATTGTATTACCCCGGTTTTCCTTCTTTGTATATATTTCACGCACTCATTCTCTTTTCTTTTAGGTTGGATGCTGTTTATATTTTACTTCCTCGAGTCTTGTTTATCCTTGCAAGAAAAGACAGACAGACAGATCGATAAAGTGCAGTAATCTTGAATACACACACACACACACACACACACACACACACACACACACACACACCATCCAGCATCACTAAATCTAAGTCAATAGAAAGATTCCCGTATTTCCCTTTCATTTCGTCCCTTCATCATTCCACCCACGCCCCGCCCCGCCCCTCCACCCCTCCCACCGTCCCCTCCCTCCCCCCCACGCCCCCTCCCATGGCCTGGTCTCCTGTAAAGCTCAGACGCTCACCGGAGACCAAATCATTAAGTCTTCAGGGGATGTTCTCGAGTAGGGGACTGTTCGCGGTGCATTTTAATGAGAGAGAGACGATGCGCCGCTGTCTGTTGTGTATCAAGCGTCGCCGGGAACCCCAGCATTGATAGTTTGCGGGCCTCTGATCGCGTGGGAGAGAGGAGAAAGAAAGAGGAAAATCTCATTTCTGTTGCATTTATTATCATTTTAGAAGGTTGATAAAGTATGGGGGATGCTAAGCGTACTGGACCCACATTCGCCGCGTGATGGACGACGCGGGTTCGAATCCTCACGCTACCACTCGGATTTTCCAGTCACCGCCGAGTGGCTTAAAACTACCCACATGCTGTCCTGAAGACCACCCATCAACCCGGACTCTAGAGGAAGCCGTCCAAGCGAATCAAGAACGAGTTCCGGGGGGCAGCATGAGCCAATGCAAGATGGCGCCACTATAAACACTCGCCTGCGCCAGAACGGGGTGGGCCGACCATCAGGCCCCACCTGGAAGAAGCCTTGGGCCGACCATCAGGCCCCACCGGGAAGATGCCTACCGGCGCAATAGGCAACAACGTAAAAAAAAAAAAAAGGTGGATTTGAAAGGGGAAAATGTAACCCCCTTAGTCCTTTTTAGAATTCTGGTTACGTTAAATAATGAAGAGGATATTAGTCTCCCTGGGTTTATCATTTCTAGAAGACTTTTGACGATTATGACTTTTTTTTTTAATTCTAACCTGAGTACTGTAAGAGATTAAGTAAAAAATACGCAAAGAAATTTCCATCTGCTATATATATCATTTCAGAACACTAAGGAAGCAAGTGACACTAAGGTAATCGTAAATTTAGAAGGAAAAAAATCACATCCGTGTCTTCTATTTTTGTTAGGATGTACAGTGACTAGACATCTGTTAAAACATAAGAATCACTGATGGTAATGAATAGCTGATCTTTATACGAATGGAGAGGAAGGGAAATGGAGGGGAAAAGGGAAGGGAAGGGAAGACATGATAAAGGAAGGGAAGGGAAGGGCAGACACGATAAAGGAAGGGAAGGGAAGAGAAGGGAGAGGAAGGGAAATGGAGGGGAAAAGGGAAGGGAAGGGAAGACATGATAAAGGAAGGGAAGGGAGAGGAAGGGAAATGGAGGGAAAAAGGGAAGGGAAGGGAAGACATGATAAAGGAAGGGAAGGGAAGGGAGAGGAAGGGAAATGGAGGGAAAAAGGGAAGGGAAGGGAAAGGAAGACATGATAAAGGAAGGGAAGGGAAGGGAGAGGAAGAGAAGACATGATAAAGGAAGGGAAGGGAGAGGAAGGGAAATGGAGGGAAAAAGGGAAGGGAAGGGAAGACATGATAAAGGAAGGGAAGGGAGAGGAAGGGAAATGGAGGGAAAAAGGGAAGGGAAGGGAAGACATGATAAAGGAAGGGAAGGGAAGGGAGAGGAAGGGAAATGGAGGGGAAGGGAAGACATGATAAAGGAAGGGAAGGGAGAGGAAGGGAAATGGAGGGAAAAAGGGAAGGGAAGGGAAGACATGATAAAGGAAGGGAAGGGAGAGGACGGGAAATGGAGGGAAAAGGGAAGGAAGGAAGAAGGATGGTACTGAAGAGGAAGGAAATGGAGGGAAGACCTGATAAAGGAAGAAAGAAATGTGTATCTATTGCCGAAGCATTTACTGTGTATAAATGATGAAAACATTTAACTAATTAATGAAGTCGATCCATTGGAAGAGATTTATGAAATAAGCCTTTTATCTTCTTTTTACTTCTTTTTTGTGTGAGGGTGGGTAAAACCTCTCCTGAATTTTATTTTTATACGAGTAATGAAGCTTGATAATTTTATACACGATGTTATTTAGAGTATTGGCGGCCCAGATAACGTGGGACGAGGGGAGCCGCGTAAAATGGAGGCGCTTTTAGGGGTATCTGTAGGCCGAAGGAGGATTTAAGAGGCCGTAAAAGATCACAGGAGACCTTCATGAGAGACACAGATGACCCACGAGGGACTAGAACATACCACGGAGGATTTTAAGTGGCCTCAAGAGGTTCCGATGTGCCAAAAGGAGAATTCAAACGATAAGCGGCCCCGAAACTGTGCACGCTGGCTACAGAAAGGTCAGAGAAGCGGACAAAAGCCTTCAGGAGGTCGCAAAAGGTTAAGGAAAAGGCACGGCGGACCTTAAAAGAAGAGGCACAAAGCTCAAGAGGCCGCGTGGTTGAGAAAGCCAACGAGAGGCATCAAGTAGCAGCCTGGAGAGAGAGAGAGAGAGAGAGAGAGAGAGAGAGAGAGAGAGAGAGAGAGAGAGAGAGAGAGAGAGAGAGAGAGAGAGAGAGAGATGGGGGGCGGGTTCGGGATCTCTGGACAGCACCAAGACTTGTATTTGTTTACTTCTTGACTCATCCACCTTCCCGTTATTTTCTCTTTTTCTCTTCTTTCTTTTCATCGTGTTTTTTTATCTTTATCATCATCGGTATTTTAGTCGTTATATTATTATCCTCCTCATCCTCATCATCATAATTATCAGCATCAGCAGCAGCAACATTGTAGTAATAGTAGTGGGAAAAGTAGCAGCAGCAGTAGTAGTAGAAGTAGTAGTAGTTGAAATAGTAGTAGTAATAGTAGTAGTAGTAGTGGTAGTGGTAATAGAAGTAGTAGTAGTAGAAGCAGTAGCAGCAGCAGTGGTAGAAGTAGGTAGTTGAAGTAGTGGCATTCATTCCCGATTCTTGCCAAAAATCCTTCCCTTGCGTTATTCTGAGATTTTCCTCACTTTTGCCTCTCCTCATCTAGCGTTCAATTTCCCGTGTCCCATTCATTGCTGCCTACATGTTATAATGGACATCACGTCTATGCCTTAGTCGTATTTACATGTTTCTTTTGTTTTTATTATTGCCGCCAGTAAACTAAACGTGGGGAGCAGGTTTGAAGTTTCTTTATCACTATATGTGTATTACTGAAATGTGAGAAAAATGTCCGCAGAGTTATGACGGTTATGTTATGCCGGTAGC
Source organism: Eriocheir sinensis (assembly GCF_024679095.1). Classification (NCBI taxonomy): domain Eukaryota; kingdom Metazoa; phylum Arthropoda; class Malacostraca; order Decapoda; family Varunidae; genus Eriocheir; species Eriocheir sinensis. The sequence goes on from NC_066511.1 coordinate 27,036,303, forward strand.
GATCTAGTCAGGGTTCACGCATTGCCTTCACGACATTTCTCCCTTCACGATGTTCTTCTTGAAGCTATTGCTTACAGCAAGTGGTTCCCTCGTCCATTGATGAATTATCTGCCTATTGGAGGCGATGGCTCAGTAAATAGATTAATGCGTCCCAGTTCTTGGTTGAATCCCGTAGTTTGAAGAATTCAGAACAAGAATTCCCTACCGAGCTTTTATAATCGGTTTCTTCTTTGTTATGGGTCTTTTTCTTTTTCTTCTTCTTCTTCTTCTTCTTCTTCTTCTTCTTCTTCTTCTCCTTCTTTTTCTTTTTCTTCCTCCTCTTTCTCCTCCTCCTCCTCCTCCTCTTTATCCTCCTCCTCCTCCTCCTCCTCCTCCTCCTGGATTATTCAGTGGTCTGAGAAGTGGCAAATGCCCTTCTACCTTGACAAGTGTTGGTCCAGAAGTTGTCATCACACCTACATCATGTGAAAAGCCTCAACACGGCGTACATCAAGAATCAGATTATGGGATCACCAGCAGCAGTGACCTGAAGCATACAATGCACTGTAAGTCTGCCTGTACGATAGCTATTACTATGGTTGGATTCATTGCAAGTAACTTCGAGAAGCCGCGAATTATGTTATCTTAATATAACTTGCAGTGTGCCTCTTGTCGCCTAATCTCAAAAAGTACACCAAATTACTTGGGAGTATAGAGACACGCCACGGAAGTGACACCTACGTTGAGGGTACAACAGTCTGAAGAAAGACTGAAGTCAATCAACCTCTTTACGCTGGGAAAGCGACAACTACGTTGCGGGGATTGGATTTGATGCATGTCTATAAGAACCAGAACACGGACAATATCATTGATTTTATTTCCAGTTTTATTACTTCGATCACCGGAAAAAAAATTTTCTCCATACTCTTCGGAGAATTAGTAAAACAATATGCTCTACCGAATCAAAGGAGGCGAGGTATTACAGACACGTACTTTTCTCTTGACGCGAGTCATGCACCAGTGGAACACCTTTCCTGCAGTAGTTAGTACGAAAAACAATAAACACCATGAAAAATTGCATTGACTGTTACTTCGTTGCATCACGAGTGAACTCAGTGTTCCCGTGCGTGCGTATAACAAGTCCTTTAATCTTTTCTGTGTGCCATTGATATGCTTGACGACCCGAGTAAAATCACGAGCACCTAGGCCTGTTATAAGCCAACAGGCTTTCTGCCTACTCTTCTGTGTTTCCATGATTTCTCTTCCATATCTTCCTGCCCCAGTGCAGCACCTTCCTCTTCCATCGTCTCTTCTTTCCCTACCTCAACTTCCTTCCTCTCTCGTACTTTTCCTCCTTTCCTTGCATTTTCTCTCACCTCGACTCCCATCTCCTCTTTCTTCTTGCCCTCTTCCTCCTCCTCCTTCGCCTTCGCCTCCTCCACCTCCTCCTCCATATCCTCCCCCTCCCTCCTCCTCCTCCTCCTCCTTCTCCCAAAGTCGACATTTTCCACCTTTTCTTGCCCGGGTCATCATTGCCTGGGTCACGTCTTGCCCCCTGACACCCTCCTCCACCGCCGCCTTCTCCCCCTTCTTCCTCCTTCTTCTCCTTCTTTCTCCTCCTTCTTCTCTTCTTCTTTCTCCTCCTCCTACTACCCATACTCCTACTTCTCCTCCTCCTCCTCCTCCTCTCGCCCTCTGATTGGTTCCCGAGGTGCCACACGCAGGAGAAAGGAAAAGCAGAGTTGTGGAGGCGAAACGAAACACGGGTGGTGGTGGTGGTGATGGTGATGTTGACACTGATGGTGGTGGTGGTGCTGGTATGCTTAATGGTGATACTGATATATTCTTAGTTGTGGTGATAGTGGTAGCTGTGATGATGGTGGTGATGCAATAGTTGTGGTGGTGGTGACAATGACATGATGTGGTATTGACGTGGTTGTGGTGATGTGGTTGTAATGGTTGCGGTTGTGGTGGTACTGAGGATGCTGTTGTGGAGGAGGTCATTATGATGGTGGCAGGGGTAATGGTGCAGATAGTGATATAGCTGTGTTGTTAGGAGTGATAGCGGTGATGGATGGTCGTGGTGGTGGTGGTGGTGGTAATATAGTTATGGTGGTGGAGGTGGTGGTGCTTCTGTTGCTGCTACTGCGCTCATGGTGATTGTGGTAGTAATTGTGATATTGTGGTGATATGGCAATGGGGGTGGGATAGTGGTAATGATGGTAATGGTGATGGTAATAACACACACACACACACACACACACACACACACACACACACACACACACACACACACAACCTTCGCGGCATGAACGAGGAAGAGAACACCGATTAGGAAAACTTGGCAGCGCATATTTATAACTCGCTTTTTTCTTCCTTTCGCGGAGATGTATCAATTTAGAAGACCAGCGCGCGTATAAATGTAGTCGTTGAGTATATATATAAGATAATATCAACCTAGAAAATAAAGACACAGGACATCCTTGTGTGATTATGTGCAAGATCTTCCCAGGCCGTGTGTAGTAGGCGCATCAGCTGTGGCAAAAGAGTATAACACTGTTTATTTGTGCTTAGCAAGACGTGGCTCGAGAAACGGTGAAGGTGAGTGTGCAGGGAGACGCGAAACCCTTGTCTGTGTATGTGTGGAGCTCCTTCCCCTCCCCTCCTTTAGTTCCTTTGTGCAGCTCGGCCTCCCGGATCGGCCCTGCCATATAGCTTAATGTTAGCTTAATGTCAGCACGACGGCAAAGTCTACCACCGTCTATCTCTCCCTCTCCTCCATGCATGATTCATCCCCCTTCCCTTGGCTATGTAGATGAGGAAGAAGAACGTCCTCTTAGTGCAGATAAAGGCCTCTCCTCCCACTTAGCGTCTTGCAATGTAGGAAAGTGCATGTGTTCACTTTGCCTCTCTTTCTTCGTTCTTTGGTATTGCATTGGAGGTGAAGAGAGCATGATTTGAAGTCTAAGTAGATAGGCAAATGTTGAGCTATTGGGGTTACGTGACTCATTTTCTGCTTCCATTTGTACTATAGAGGTGAGGAGAGAAATACACTCAAGTCTAAGATTGGTAAATGTCTGGTGTCTGTCTCCCTTCCTTCACCCAGACCTGGAGGCGAAGGGAGAAACATAACATTGTCTACGAACCGTGTATGTGTTCCTTCTTCTTCTGTATCTATAGTGTAGGAAAAGGTGTTGGAGGTGTAGGGGTTGGAGGTGTAGGTGTTGGAGGTGCAGGGGTTGGAGGCGCAGGTGTTGGAGGTTGGAGGTGTAGTTGTTGTATATACCTCTCGGCCGGCTTAGAGAGAAGAGGAAGAAGAAGGTCATATACAGCATCTTGCCTCCTCTAGGAAGGAAATAACGTCGAACATGAGCCTTAATATTTGACGTAAAAACATTTGAGAGAGAGACTTTTTCTTATTCTTTTCTTGTCTTCCGTTCCTCGTTCATCCTTTTTTTTTTTATATCGTCCTGCACTCCCATTCTTCTTATTTTTTCCCTCCTCCTCCTCCTCCTCTTCCTCCTCCTCCTCTCTCCGTTATCAACCCGGAGGTCTTTTCTTTAAATGCTACTCTCGTGTTCTCAAATCCTTACTATCTTTTTTTTATTTCATTTATTCTCCTCCCCATCCACGTTCTCTTCCGTCTCATCATTATCCAGACATTTTCGACTCAACCGTACAGGACTTGAAAAAAATTGCGCATGTGCCTCGTTACGGAACTAAAGACACTAATAGAACAAGTGCTGACTGTGGGAGGCGACTCGACAGGGACCGAAATGTGAAGGGAGGGCGAGGCAGAATATGTTAGTCGTAGGAAAGCAAACGCGGCTGACGTAAAAGTAAGGATAATGGTAGAAAGGGATAGCGATGAGGGAACAGCTGAGCACAACCCAACCAACCGTTTCAGGCAGACTTAGAGGAAGATAATAGAGGGAAAAAAACGTGGCAGAACGAGAAAGAACATACGGGAAAGGGAACCACGCACAGAACCAGAAATACTAGAAAAGATATATTCGCAAAAGGAAACGCAGTGAGGACATAGACAGTTAATGAATGAAACAGTAAAGAAAAGAAACCTAGTGCGGAAATTTTACTAATAACAAGATTTAGCGAGAAAGGACTGAAGATAAAGAGTTATACAAGCAAAAATGGGAAGGAGAATTAGTGAATCGAAAAGCTGTTAGTATATAGAGTAAGTGACCGATGCTGCCGAGAAAGTTACCTAGCATGGATATATTATTAACTAGTAAGAAACTATGTAATAAATAACTAACCCAGCAATACAGTCACGTAAGCAGCTAAGGTTAAGGAGATATTAGTGAAAGGAAAAGCCGTGCGTTTAGTACATAGGGGATATAACAGCGAAGGGGAGAAACCGTATGGGAGATGATGAGAGCAAGTGAGAAATCGGAGTAGAAAAATCAAGAATGGGAGAGGTTTAGGCCTATGGAGGAAGTGGGAGAAAGGGAGGAAGTATTGATTGTAATGAGAATAGTGGGTAACAGCTGACCACGTCCCGCCACGCCTCCTCCTCCTCCTCCTCCTCCTCCTCCTCCTCCTCCTCCTCTCGCCGCTCCCACGTGTTAGCAGCTTCCTCTTTTCCCTCCTCCTTTTCACACTTCCTCCCTCTCTACTTTTCCTTCTCTCATTCTCTATTTTTCTCCCACCCAATGACTCACCTCAATAATATCATGGACTATTTCCGTTATAAAATGTCTTGCTTCTATATATATAATACGGTGGCTTCGTTATAGGATTTTTACGCCTTTTATTTTATGGCTTTCTATTAATCTTTAGTCATGTGTGAAGATTCCTATATTTTCTTTCGTTTTTTTAGGTATGTTTACGGCGGTTACATTGATTTGCCATCGAGAACTTCATCTGAACCGTAGTTTTGGTGGTGATGGGGAGGAGGGGGGAAAGGTCTGTTTAAACTCTCGACTTCGGTCTAGATGCGTTTTGTTATTTACACATTTATGACTGAAGAATGGTACAGGACTGAGGCATGAGTAAGAGAAAGGCAGGTGTTCAGAGCGTACAAGACGGTTAGCATATTATGAGAGAGACTGAATGAGTGAATGAGCGAAGTCGATGTTAAGTGAGAGCAAGACTTAGAATCAATGCGTAAATAAGTGAGTAAGGCCGATAGTGCAATAGGGTGTTCAGTAAATAGGAGGAAGAATTTTAGTGTGAGTGAGTGAGTGAGTAAGAGTGTGAATGCAAGTAGGTGTTAATTAAGATAGAGCAAGACATGTGGTCGGTCAATAAGTGAGAGTGGCTGAGTTATTATGAGAGTGAGTTAGGTGGGTATTATAAAACACTTTCGCTTCTCACATCATCTATTTCTAAAGGCCAATGATGGGGTCAGTCAGGTTCAAGTGAGTGTTTCTTCAGGTTCATGGTACAGGAGAAGGTTCATACTACCACCAGGGTCATAAAAATGCTCCAACTCCCACGAAAGCCTTGTCAAATATGCGTTCTTGAGCGGCGAAATGTCTTATAATACAATCCTTAGTATCGCAGCCATTGAGTGAGTGAGGAAGTGAAGGAAGGCAGGTCCAAAATATCAGAAGTGGACTGCCGACTCTGCGGCCGAAAACTGGTCACTCCTATCGATTCCTGAAGGCCCGATACCCGCGCGAGGGGAAAAAGAATGAATTTTGGTGTGACTTAGAACCCAGGTACGAACGAACGACCGACGCTTGTCCTCGTTTCAACGCCTCCTCGGGTCCCCTTTACCAACGCACCCAACACGAGTTTGTTTGTTTGTTTTTTGTTTTTTTAATGCATGAAATCCCTATACGTTTTTTTTTTTTTATGTGTTAGTTTCATTGTAGGTTCCTCTGCGTAGAGATAAATGCTTTGCTGATCATATCTTTCTCTTTCTACACTTTATTTATTTGTCTTTTATTTATGCCAAAGATGTGAAGAGTGTGTGAGTGAGACTAACATGAGCACAATGAAGATAAGTTGAAGGCGAGGAAAGCTGCAAACAGTGACCTCAGATGATATTTCAATTTCTCCGTTTTCAGCAGAACCACGTGTGACATCTTTGTTGGCATATGTTTTCGAGTTGTCTGTGTCTGTCTGTGGTCATCAGCATGTTTGTCAGCGTTTGTCTGTCTGCTCATGCATCAACAATCAGAGTCAATGAATAAATAATTAGTGAAGACGTTCGCCTGGCCAGCCTTTCCTCTCGCTGCATTAAGCATCGCGACAACCTGCTACAATTTACGACAACCTGCGACAATCTGCAACAACCTGCGACAATCTACAACCTGCTACAATCTACGACAACCTGCGACAATCTGCGACAACCTGCGACAATCTGCGACAACCTACTACAATCTACGACAACCTGCTACAATCTGCGATAACCTGCCACAATCTACGACAACCTGCTACAATCTACGACAACCTGCGACAATCTACGACAACCTGCTACAATCTACGACAATCTGCGACAATCTGCGACAACCTGCGACAACCAGTGACACGCAGCAAAGTTAACTCTCATTACATTCAGTGCATTAAAAGCATTGTTCAGAATCATGCACTAGTTTATGTTTTCATCGTTTACTAATACTCAGCTCATAACTACAAAGAATTGCATATGGTGTTTGTATTAATATTGTATGCAATTTGATAATAGGGTTACCCATTGCATCTTATCTTCGACAAATCCGCCAGCTGTTTACAGGGGGCCAAGGAGGATAGGCTGTCTAAAGTTAATTACGTTCATTCTTATTTCAATTTTTATTTATGAGGTAATTATGCAGTTCAGTGACGCCCATGTACGTCGTGGATGAATACTTGAGACCCAACTTTTCCGTTCCTTATTTCGGTGTTATAACTGATATGTCTGCGATTTTACAAGAGAACACGCGCTTTTCTCTTCTTTTTTTTTTCTTTTTTTTATGCGGACGTGACATTTATTCAGACTTCAAAAAAGAAAAATCGACAAGTCACCTCTCCAACTTAACATCTTTTACTACAATAAAACGAATAACATGCTATTTTCTTATTTAATGCGTGGGTTCCTAGAAGCTGGAGCGGCGATTAAGAATTGAATAATGTTGCACTTCGTTGTCCGTACAAATTTCACGTGAAACGAGTTCATCATAAGCTGTAAAGAAGTCAGCGAGGAGGAAGGGTTGATAATCACCCTCCTAATCCTTGCTAATCCTTCCTGTGATGCAGGAACGAGTTACGCTGCAGATTGGCTTAGTGTAAGGCGACTCGCATGTTGAAATCAGGTGACCAGGTGTGTGTGTGTGTGTGTGTGTGTGTGTGTGTGTGTGTGTGTGTGTGTGTGTGTGTGTGTGTGTGTGTGTGTGTGTGTGTGTGTGTGTGTGTGTGTGTGTGTGTGTGTGTGTGTGTGTGTGTGTGTGTGTAATTCACCACGGCATGATCACGAGTTGGACTCGCAATCGCCAGCAAATACCCTCCCGACAAGAGCAAGCTCATGCTCATTATAGTCGATCTATGGGTACTGCCAGGACCTCACACACCACACACCCCATCCCCCTTGCTCAAGGGGGGACTATAACCACTCCTAATCAACGGAAAGAATCCGGCCTGAGCGGCGCTCGAACCGCCGCCTGTCAGGCCGTAAAGCCTTGCAGCGCAGCGCTCTAACCGATTGAGCCACCGGAGCGAAGTGTGTGTGTGTGTGTGTGTGTGTGTGTGTGTGTGTGTGTGTGTGTGTGTGTGTAAGAGAGAGAGAGAGAGAGAGAGAGAGAGAGAGAGAGAGAAATTTCTTTTTTTTCTGCTTTAATAATGATATTCAATCTCATATTTTAATTTTAGATTTGTTAATTTCGATATATGGATTTCAGCAAAAAAAAAGTTCTGCTCATCAAATCTTATTCCTTCGATGGACTGTTCTCCAACCTTTTTTTTCTTGTCTTTTCTCATCCGCTTTTCGTAATGCGTAAAGGACAGACTGAACGATGTCATGAAAATCGTCTAATAATATTTTTTACTTCTACTACTTTTAAGTTTTTCTTTTTGTTACCTATACTTTGTATACGTTTTTTTTTTTTGTTTCCTTATTTATTCCCTTAAAATTAGCACTTTTTTTAATATCTACAAGATATATAAATTTATTTTTATATATCTGCTCTTATTTTTTTCGTATTTTCTATTCACTCCGTTTTTCTTAATCTTCTTTTGCTTTTCATCGATTTTTCCCATACTTTTGTAGTTGTTTTCGCATGTTCTACTAGCAGCAAAATCAGGTAACACAACCTTGCCACTCTCCCTGTATCACTCACCTCGATTCTCTTCTCCAATTACCAATTTTCACACATAAACTCTTTTACCCTTTATTTTTTTAATATACTCAATATTCACTCGAATTCTTTACTAAAAACAAAATTTCATCTCGTAGACTCTTGCCTCTCACCTCACTCCATTTTCCATCGCCTTTCATCCCTTTCCGAGCACTCTCATCTCTTCACTTCTTCAGTTGACGCTTATGCTTACCCGCCTGCTCTAAACACCCTCGATAATCCATTGACAAGTTTCCTGAGCAATCTTATTGGCGTCCCCTCAAAAAAAGTGTACCTATAATTTTTTTTTCTCACCTTACTCGTACACTTTTTTTTTCCCTTTTCATTTAACATCCCTTCAACTCCTACAATCTCACATGAGTCCTGCAAATCCGCGCTTCTCTCTCTCTCTCTCTCTCTCTCTCTCTCTCTCTCTCTCTCTCTCTCTCTCTCTCTCTCTCTCTCTCTCTCTCTCTCTCTCTCTCTCTCTCTCTCTCTCTCTCTCTCTCTCTCTCTCTCTCTCTCTCTCTCTCTCTCTCTCTCTCTCTCTCTCTCTCTCTCTCTCTCTCTCTCTCTCTCTCTCTCTCGCCCTAGCTCTCCCGACTTTCCCTTCTCGGCTCATAGAATCTCTTCCCAACTGTAAAAACTCCGTGTGACACTTTGAACCGGCGGAAGTAAGCCCGGCTGATCGCGGGGAAGGATTGGTCGCGTCGGGAGGAGATTCTGGGGCTGAAACGAGATCAAGATGGTGACGGAAGCTGCTTCTTGGGAGAGGGTAGTGGTGATGGTGATGTTGGTGGTGGTGGAGGTGGTGGTGGTGGAGGTGGTGTTTTTTGTGTGTGTGGACGGATGGAAGAGTGTTAGCAGAGGGACAAATAAAGAGAGAAGAAAAATTAAGTAAAAAGAGAGATAGAAGGAAGGAAAATAGACAGAAAATACAAACTTCACTTAGAAATAAGGCAAAGTAATAAAAATAAGCAAAATACAACGAAATTTTGAAAGTAAATGTGAATTACAAACGAGGCCATTCAAATTCATAATCATGACAACTACCGATTATATAATTTCCTGTCTCATTATCTCGTAATTTACTTGTTCATTCATAACCTTGTCCGTCTTGTAGCTGTTTGTGGTGTGTGTGTGTGTGTGTGTGTATGTGTGTGTGTGTGTGTGTGTCCTCTACAAAACCGACTCTTCCAAATTGATTAGTTACAATAGCAGCAAGTCTTTACCCTATTTTTTCTATTCTCCTCTAAAACTCCACTTCTGCCATCTTTTATAATGACCAACTGTACTACCGCTGTAATTTTCATGGACATGGAGATTAATTTATAGCCGAAAATAGCGCGTTATTTCAGTTATAATTGCGAGCATTTGTGAGACAAGTATTTGCATAGTTACGGTGCTGTGTAATGATTGCCACTCGCCTCATTATCATGTGCTTCTTTCTCCTTCTATTTCTTTCTTTATGTCTACACCTCTCTATAAAAGAAGAGAAGGAGGAGGAGGAGGAATACATAGGAATACATAGGAAGAACAGACACCAGAAGAAAGGAGGAAGGAAAAGAAGAAAAAGATAAAGAAGATGAAGAAGAAGAAGAAGAAGAAGAAGAAGAAGAAGAAGAAGAAGAAGAAGAAGAAGAAGAAGAAGAAGAGAAAAGAAAAAGAAGAAACTGAAAAAGAAAAAGAAGAAAAAAGAAGAAAAAGAAGGAGGAGCTGGAGGAGGAGGAAGAGGAGGAGGAGAAGAGAAAGAAAACAAGAAAATAAAGAAGAAGACAAAGAGCAGAAAAGGAAGAAAAAGAAAGATGGAGAAAAAGAAGAAAAAGAAAAGGAAAAAAGAAGAAAAGAAAGAAGAGAAAAATGAAGAATAAGAAGAAAAAGAATATGAACAAGAAAATACGAGAAAGAAGTACAAAAAATAACAATAACAATAACAATAATAATAATAATAATAATAATAATAATAATAATAATAATAATAATAATAATAATAATAATAATAAATTCATAACAAACACTAATTAACCCATCCACACGCCACTACAACCTCATTTCCTGTACCAAACGCCAAACGGTGGAAGCCGGTCAGGTCAGGCGTTGAGTGTAGGGACGACAAACACGGTTACCCCGGTAGCAGCAACGGGCCAAATTTGTGGCTTTACCGTGTACCAGCTATGGGCCACATTTTTACCATGATATAAACCCCCAAAAATAGATGATGCGTAAACTGATCACAAATGCGTTGATACTATATATTATGAAATGGTTTGCGTGAGTGATGATTTTTTCTCATTAATTCGCTTAGAGGGGCCTTTAAGATACATGATCCCCGCAGCTACCGGGTTAAAGGAGAACAGACGACACTGTGAAAGAAGGACAACTCGACGCTATGAAAGAACAGGTCAACACCCTGAGAAAAAAACAGATTAACAATGGAAACGAGAACATATTGCCACTATAAAAAAAGGACAGATCGACACAATGAAAGAAGGACAACTCGACGCTATGAACGAACAAGTCAACACTATAAAAAAAAACAAGATTATCAATGGAAACGAGAACAATTTGTCACTATAAAAGAAGGACAGATCGACACAATGAAAGAAAAGATCGACGCCGTGAAAGAAGAACAGATTAACACTGAAACCAAGAACAAATTGACGGTATGGAAAAAGACCAGATCGAGACTATGAAGAGCAAGGTTGCCAGATTATCGTACTCAGAGCCTCGTATTTACCGGTTTCTGAGTCATAGCTAGTGCCAGAAAACACCAATAATTAATCATTTTAACGATAACTATATATGAAGGCAGTTATTGGGGTCGAGGAGGCAGTTTTGGGGTCGGAAATCGGCAAACAGAAGAGACTGAGTACGACAATCTGGCAACGTTGATAAAGAGAACAAATCGAAACCATGAAAGAAGTTGAGATCGTCGATACAAGAGAGCGATTCACACTGCCTTTCACACACTGAAGAAGTTGAGATCGTCGATACAAGAGAGCGATTCACACTGCCTTTCACACACTACGAGTACTTAATAACTCGCGTTTCTTTTCTGCTCCTCGTCTAACCTTGTCACACTCCACGCGGCCACTTTCTCGTCCGTTCACTCACTCTTTAAACTCGCTTCTCTCCCAACAGGCACGGACTCTGTTTCTTTCTTTTCTTTTAAGCTCGACTCTCGTTCTTATCATCCTTTTTAACACTATGCAGAGAGCTCGATGGTAATAGTCGGCCTTGAAATCGGCATTTAGGGCAAAACAAGCTTGAGGGTGGAACAACACGAGTGATATTACGTATAAGAGGATGGAAAGTTACTGTTACGAATGAAATTTACGTCGACTCGTGTATTTTGAAGCCAAATAAGTAACTGCAGAGAGAGAGAGAGAGAGAGAGAGAGAGAGAGAGAGAGAGAGAGAGAGAGAGAGAGAGAGAGAGAGAGAGAGAGAGAGAGAGAGAGAGAGAGAGAGAGATGCAAGTTAATTTCCCCTCTCGTGACTCTGAGCATCTCCACGACAACTGGCCATTAGTGTGTAGCGTGTCCTCGAGCTCCTGTTACCTGCCTGGCCCACCTGTCGCTAATGAGGAGACGAGGTGCCCGCTGCGCCAGGTGAGGTGGAGGCGGGTGAGGACGGTGAAAGGTAATCAGTTAAGAAGTACTACCGATGAATGTCTGCACTGCGCCTCCTGGATCTCGCAAGGTTACAGTGTAGCTTAAAACTGTAACGAAAGAGCGAGAATACTTCAGTGATAATGCGTGAAAGTGAATAATGGCTGAAGTTAACTAAACACAAAATAGTACAAACTGATAACGAGGTACTTTCTATAACGGCAGTACACCTTCCTCATCTCGTCTGGTTAATTTATGGTTCACTTCAGAAATATGCGTCAGAATAAGAATACGGATCAGTGATAATACGTAAAATAAAATCACTTGTAAAGGTAGCTGAACGGTTATTGCACCAGCCACAGGATCAAGATTAAACAGCAAACAGTGCCAGATACCCTGACGAGTATTTTTTTAGAGCAGAGGAGACAGTGCAAGGGCGTAAAAAAAAAAACAATTATGAAAAAAAAGCCCGCTACTTACTGCTCCTAACAATAAGTAACAAACAATATGATAAAGAATAACGGTTGTAACTAATAATAATGATTAATGAAAAAAAAAACATCCGTGGCAATCACAATTTATTTAGCAAGAAGTGATAAATATGATAGTTTAGTCAGGTCTCCAATGGCTCATTAAAGAAGTATTAATAATCCAAAAAGTGTGGTAAAAAAGTAGACCAAGCACTAAAAGAGAAGCGGGTTTTTTAAGCTAATCACACTGTCGCCACTATAAAAAAAATTGCCTGCGCCATGACGGGCTTGGGCCGACCACCAGCTAAGCCCCTGAAGAAAGCCAAATGGCGCTATAGATTGAGATGTAAAAAAAAATATTAAAAGGTTTGTAAAATTTATGAAAAAAAAAATCATAATCCGTGGTGAGGTAATCAGTTCACTCATAGAAGAAAGCTAAAAAAAAAAATAAAAGCCGATGAAAATGTTGCCGTCCTTATTCGTTTCACCCTTTTTAACACGACATAAAACGCAATGGTAATTGGTGGCCTCGAGATCGGCACTTAGGTGGACACAAGCCCGGGGGCGGAACAACACGGGTCCTCTTCTAAAATTCCTAATGCCACACCTCTCCGCGCTAACACGTGTTCTTTCCCGCGTAATACTCTACAGCGTCACACCCGAGCAAAGGTCAGAAGAAATTAAGTTTGATAAATGACAGGTAGAAAATCACAGGTTGTTGACGAGAGAGAGAGAGAGAGAGAGAGAGAGAGAGAGAGAGAGAGAGAGAGTATACTTCGTGAACTATTCTTACTTATCAATAGCGTATACAATGACAGAGCATGTTGTGTGTGTGTGTGTGTGTGTGTGTGTGTGTGTGTGTGTGTGTGTGTGTGTACGTGTGTGTGTGTGTGTGTGTGTGTGTGTGTGTGTGTGTGTGTTTTGCGTATACATAGAAAGTTATTTGGAGTTACGGAAGAGAGAGAGAGAGAGAGAGAGAGAGAGAGAGAGAGAGAGAGAGAGAGAGAGAGAGAGAGAGAGAGAGAGAGAGAGAGAGAGAGAGAGAGAGAGAGAGAGAGAGAGAGAGAAGGTACATTTATCCTGCATTAAATAAGAATTTGATGTTTGAAAAAAATGTACATCCGTTCAGCATTTTCAAGAGTCTCAAGTCAAAGGCTTTTCATTCATCTTATTACCGCCATTTTCATTACTGAGTGTATGCAATATTTTAAGGATTTTGTTTCGTGGTGCTGTGTTTATATTGCTAAATTCCGTACGTTTGGATATGAATGCTTTCCTTTCGAATCTTATAACAGTCTTCCAATACCTCAAGTAATTATTATCGCATGTATCTGGTGGCCATGTACGTACTTCATATCCATCATTTTTGCTTAGGTGTAAATCGGTGTCATTATTCTTCCATTCCTTATCAAATTCTACCACCACTTGATTTTCATTCCTCCTGCAACGTCCTTTCCTTCCTGTCTTCCTTTGTTTCCTGTAACGTAGACTATGAAGAAGAAGTGTTGGAGGCAAATTAACTCAATACCAAGACTCCCATTTCATCATAAAAAGCGGCATATATATTTTTTTCATTTATTTACTTCGAGGTCTAAGCTTGCCGGTACAGTAAAGAAGAAGGAAACGCAGACAACGCACGCCTGATATGTTTGTTTGTTCGTTTGTTCACTCGACGCATTTTTTTTATCCTCGTAAACACTCGGCTCAGGTAACAAAGCTCAGGTAACAACCACCTCAGGGACTCACCACTTGACTCAGCTTGATAGATTGATATTGTTTTTTTTTATGTTTTATTTACATTGCCGCCGTGGAATATCGCCTGGTAACGAGGTTTTGTTGTTGCCGTTGTTAATCCTGTTCCAGTTCTTGTTTGTTGCTTTTTTGTTGTTGTTTTTTTGTCACTGTTTTTGTTTCTACTTCTGTTTGCTGCTGAGAGGGATTTTTTCATCGTTATTTGTTACTTTGTTTGTTCGTCATATTGGAGTGTGTATGACAGACCACTTCGGGTTCTTCGCTTTCTTTGTTGTTGTCTTTTATGTTGTTGTTTCTACTTCTATTTGCTGTTGAGAGGGATTTTTTTTTTTATTTGTTACTTTGTTCGTCATATTGGAGTGTGTATGATAGACCACTTCGGGTTCTTCGTTTTTTTTTTTTGTTGTTGTTGTTGTTGCCTTTTATGTTGTTGTTTCTACTTCTATTTGCTATTGAGAGGAATTTTTTTTCAGTATCATTTGTTACTTTGTTCGTCATGTCGGAGTGTGTATGATCGACCTCTTTAGCTTCTTCTTCGCCTCACTCTGCATTACATGATACTCACTCTGCTTGTGTGTGATCTGGCGCTGTCAGGCTTCCAATCATGTCCAGGTCAACATTCTCTCTCTATTCCTTGACACGCACGCCTACAAGATGTACTCACACGCTTTGGTTGGAGTTTTCTTCTTGTTTCTCCAGATGAGACTCAGACGCGGCAATGATAGAAATATATAGTGCATAATTATGCATTTGTAACTGAGCACTTGTGTGTGTGTGTTTGTGTGTGTGAAATTGGTGCGGGTGATACTGAAGCAGAGAGCGAGTATCTATTTATATTACAGGACTAACATGCGACGTGGTGCGTTTTATACACAGTGAAGGGGGATGTCACTGCCTAGTTTATACTAAGAAATATCAGCATTGCATGGCCAGGCCCGTACTTCCACTTCTTGGTAATGTTACTCGTGTATGCATACTCCTCCTGGCATCATGTCCATAACTGTTTGCCAATGTCATCACTACTTCTGCTACTTAGAATTGTTAGTCTTTGATATTCCATGCATGAAGTAATCCACCTCTCGCCCCTCAGTATGTGTCCCGCCTCTTGTTCAGTGCTGGACTAGAATGATACTCGATTTTACATGCACAGACCAACCTCGAGCTTCAGTGAATGTTCTATTTCACCTCTTGTTCAGCGTCTGCAAGATTACTTCTATATAGAAATGTTATTTTACCTTTCTCAGTGGTGTACATTATTTACTGCTTCATCGTCACCGGGAATGCACGCCGGGGAGAACTTTAGCATTATTGTGAAGCCGTATTAAATCTAAAGTTTGCCCCTCCATAGAAATTATTGTAGCTATTATTAAAAGTCTACGCACGTTCTACTCCTCACTTCAGTACGTTATTGCCTGAGAGAGAGAGAGAGAGAATTCCCAATACGAAAATGTGCCGAAGTAGAGGAAGAGGAGGAGGAGTCTCACTTTTCCATCATTAGCGTGTATCTTTTAATTATTCGGTCTGGGGGATGTCATTAGCACCAGCGTGAATGAATGTTTGTGGTGTTAAGAGAGAGAGAGAGAGAGATCCAATTTCCACTCGTGAGGTCATAAGTTCCTGTCCTCGGGGATATGTACACGTTTCTTTGTATGTGTGTGCGTGTGTGTGTGTGTGTGTGTGTGTGTGTGTGTGTGTGTGTGTGTGTGTGTGTGTGTGTGCTTCTTAGAGACAGGGACATACAGATAGATAGACAAACAGAAATATCCAACCTTCTGTTCCCTATTGTTTTTGTGTCTATCTTTCTCTCTACATCTCGTTCTTTTCTTGTTTCTGTCTATCTGTCTGTATCTCCCCCTGTCCTTCCTGTCTCTCTACGCTTGAACAGAACTCAATTATCAAGAACCCGCCCTTGTGAAAATAGAATATAATTGCGCATGTCTCGTTATTATCTACGTCAGCAACAGCAGGAGTCTTTCCATAACCAATAGCTTGCAAATTGTTTTCTGCATGTGTTGTGGGCGTTACCATGACTGCTGGAAGGGGAGGGGGGAGTGCTTGTTGTAGGCGAACATGTCGGACAAGGAGGGTTAGGAGTATGCAGAGAGGGAACGGGGAGGTATATAGAGTAAGAGATGCGTTAGGAGAGGGAGATGAGGTTGAAAAGGAGAAGAAAGGGAAAGGAAAAAGAGGACTGGTAGTTATATAGATGAGAGAAAAGGTAAGTTAAGAAGATTTTAAAAGAGACAGACAAAAAGACAGACAGACTGACAGACAGACAGACAAACAGAAACAAGGAGACTAACAGATAGCTACAACAGCAACCACACAAAAGCGCAGCAGAGACAATCACAGAATCGGGAAGAGACAAAGGAACAGTCAGACATAGAGACGCACACAGAGAAAAGACAAGAGAAAAATAAAATGAAATTAAACGAAAAGGGGAAAGGAAAACGAAAACGAAACAGTCGCACAAATTCTCGTCATCACCAAATACTTTTCTCAATAACGTCTCGGGAGATCCGGAATTAATAAGAGAGAAAATGTAATCCAGCGTCCCTCACTCAGAAAACATAAACCCGGAGCGAAACTCGGATTTATATTTCTACTCACACAGTCTCTTGATCGCTCACAGGAGATCCGCGGGCTTGGGGGAGCTGCGGAGGGGGAGAGGGAGAGAGAGAAAGCGAGGGGACGAGAAGGGAGGGAGAAGAAATGAAGGGAGAGAAGCGAGAGCGAGGGATGGAGCGGGATGAGAGGACGCAGAGGGCGGGGAAGGGAGTGGAGAGAATGGGACGAGATTCGGAGGCAAAGCGAAGCTGGGCCGCGCGGGGAGCAGGGGCCAGAGAATGAAGTTTTAGCGTGGCGTGGCGGGGCAGGGAGGGGCGGAGCGGGGCGAGGAGGAGCCGTTGGGACGGGGCGGGGCGGGGCTACGTCATGGGATGTCTCTGAGGGTTCAGGAGGAGGGGAGCGAGAATGATGGGCTCTTGCGGGGTTGTACAAAGGCTGATAAAGGGAAGACGAAGGGCCGGGTGCTTGAAGGGGAGGTGTTATGCAGGACACACACACACACACACACACACACACACACACACACACACACACACACATACACACACACACGTAATAAAAATGACGGAGAGAAGAGAACGGGGTCATAAAGTGAAAGTACTCCACAGGGATTTAAAAGTCGGCTTCCACCAAAAATCGATTCCTAAAATTGCATATACGAATGAAATTATAAAAAGAAATGTTTGAAGGGCATTTTGAAGCTTGACGGGATCTTAGGCCTCCATAGTTGGCGCTGCGTTGACATTGTTGAACGTGCGTCGTGTTTACCGCAGATTTTTACAGCTTCGGTTAGAATGGAAAAAATGTTATTTCAGCTGTATTTAAAGCTTTAGGGAATCTAGGCAGAGTTCATTATCGTAGTTCAAAAATTGGTGAACTTTGCATCCTCTTTACTCCAGGTCAAAAAATTGCGTCACTTTACTAGCGTACAAGTTGCGTAAAAGATGATTAGCAGGATTTTCTTTTGCTTACAGACCTTTTTGTGACCTGTGCTTCGTCCGGATTAAAGATTCAACAGTAAAACCCCGTTCGCACTGTGCCGATTCTGGGCCACGACTACCCACGACTCTAGGATACACGAGGTCTTGGGTGTTGATGTGAAAGGGTCGGGCATGTCTTGAAAGAGGTCTTGAGACTTCTGCCGAATGCTGAGCGGACGTCGGGAGGGGAGTGTGGGGTCGTGAGGGTTAGCGCGACATGCTGGCAAGACACCAAGACGCAAAAAAAAAAAAATCCCCCCCTTCTTGGAGCGTGGGAACCAACTTGTCAAATGGGAAAGTCGCTGGGTTGTCGTGGCCCAGAGCCGGCACAGTGTGAACGGGGCTTAAGTCTTCCGCCGAGATACAAAAATAAACTGTTGTAAAAGTAACGAACGCCTGTCAGTTTTTCTTATAACTCCAAGTAGATTTTTCCTGCCTTTGCCGAATTTTCCTGGCATTTTTCTCTTTACACGAGTACTAAATGGAACGGTGCGTACGAATCAGCAACACACCTTGATTGAAACGCCTCAATAGTGATAATTATTTAGGAGCAGTGAACGTGTCCTGCGCTGCCGTATCGCTAAAGGGTGATTCCGTTATACAAGCTGTTGTGTGTAATTAGTTTCACCTGTACGCTTATCGTTACGTGGTAATGAACATCACACTAAAAAATCGTGTTATGAACTATTTACTTACGCCCAATTAAAACTGCCTTACAGGTGTCAGTGCTTTGGACAGACCACAACTAAAGGTGAGCGTTTGGACGGGGCGGGAGGTGAGAGAAGGTTCACCCCGAACTATTTACTAAACAATGAGCGTCGCTTACATATATACCTTTTTTTCCAGGCCGCTGAAAGATACAGTGGCGTCGCCTAGTGGTGGTGAAAACCTGATTATGAGCAGCCTGTTAACTATGTAAATGCCTCAGTGATACACGAGGTAGTAGCAAAACAGAGGTGTGTAGCTGGTGTATTTAGGCTGAGCTTAGGTTAGATTTGGTTTGATTAGGTGTGATTTGATTGGGTTTTGTCAGCTCAAATTAGATTAGATTTTGCTAGGAAAAGGACGGAGGAAATAGTAAAAGCCACTGAGGGAACTATCTGTCAACAATTCACTAACACATAGAGGAAGGTGCGAAGAGGTGGTGGTGTCAGGTGTGAGGACGAGAAAGAATGAAGGAAACAGTTATTAAAGGCACTAATACTTAACCCATTGAACTGTGGTGCTCCAAAGAGACTAATGAACCGTTTTTCGTAATTATCCGTGAAATTCAAATGCTGCTACTGATGCATTCTGGGTGTATAAAATTATAAACTTCATTCGAAAGGGGGGACAAAGAACACATATAAAAGTAAAGGTGTAAGATATCGTGTAAGAGGCCTTATGACTGGAAAGGTATACAAAGGAGTCACCATTTGAGTGTTTACCAATTATCAGTTTCAGGAAGAAAAGTGACTCAACCACCTGGTACACAAAGATTCAAAGAGACACGCAAATGTTGGCGTTGTTATTGTGGGTGGCATGTTGCTGTACGGCTGTAGAGGTGTCCCAGATTAATGTTCAACAAGGAATAGTTTCAGAGACAAGTGAAGTAGCTAGCTCTTATATCGTTGGCGTTGACAAGTGGCAAGTGAGTGTGGAGCAGCAGAAATCCACTTAATAGTCAGCGTTAAAGTGTACCTTACAGAAATCTAAAATAAAAATCGGCAGGTAAGAAGATTAGAACATAAAAAAAGAGTAGTTGGTGGTAGCAGGTGAAAGGCGAATGCGTCCCTATAGAAGCATAGATCATCCACGCTGATAAAGTACCTCACAAAACGTACGAGGTGAAAAATGGTGACGTAGGTAGGTGACAGAGAAACATACTAAGCATACATACTAAGGGACAAAAGAGGCTCCGTTTAAGTTTGGTTGCCAGTTCCCTCCAAACACTCGGCCCACTTCGTTCATCCGCTCTCCCTTCCTTCCAGCCAGGTCATGCACAGGTCTCTCGTATTTTTTATAAAGATGGAGGTAGATGTCGGTGTAGAAAGGTGACAGGTAGAGGCGTGGGGCGTGATGGTGAGTGGAGGGCGCGGCGCTGTGGAAGTTACAAGGTGTTGCGAGTCAGGAATTGTGTTGGTGGTCGCCGGAGGCCGTGTGTGATCGATCCAATTGGGTGATTACCAACCATTACCTCATAACGACCCATAATATTGATGGCTTGTTTGGCCCCGGGATGTGGCGCGTCTGTTCGCTGCTCCTCCCCGTTTTTCTGTTTGTTTTCCAGTTCTCTGTTGGCCTGTTTGTGCGTTTGTTTAAAGTTTGTGTTAGGTTTTTATTGTATACCTTGTGCGTTTTGTTTCGTTTCTTGTTTGTTTTGCATTTTATTTGTTTTTTCTTGTCTGTCTCCGTGTCTGTTCGCTTGATTTATATGTGAAGTGTTTTATTTGCGATCACGGATGTAAGGTGAGAAACAAACAGGTTGGTGTTAAATGTCAAAGAAATGTTATACGCATCCATTTTTTTTTCGCTCGTCATAATAGTTTGTTTTATTTGTATCACCTTTTTTTTCAGCTCAGAGTTTAATTGTTTGTAAGATCAATATTGTTTATTTTTTTGGTGTGTGTTTGTGTGCATTTAATTAAAACACACGCACGTACGCTCCCACACACGCACACAAACAGAGTTGTTAACCATTAATATTTACTCGTTTTGTTTATTCATAATTATCCGTGAAACTCAAATGCTTTTCCTGCGTTGTAGTTGTATATAATTATAAACTTCATTCCAAAGTGTGTGTGTGTGTGTGTGTGTGTGTGTGTGTGTGTGTGTGTGTGTGTGTGTGTGTGTGTGTGTGTGAGAGAGAGAGAGAGAGAGAGAGAATGAGAGAGAAAAAGCGTGTGTAGAAAAGAGAAAAAAAGTGTGTGTGTGTGTGTGTGTGTGTGTGTGTGTGTGTGTGTGTGTGTGTGTGTTCGTGTACGTGTGTATGTGTATGTGTATGTGTATGTGTGTGAGTGTGAGTGTGAATGTACGAGTGAGTGTGTGTGTGTGTGTGTGTGTGTGTGTGTGTGTGTGTGTGTGTGTGTGTGTGTGTGTGTGTGTGTGTGTGCGAACCCTTAACCTAACTCTTGCGTCACCCTGTACGAGGAAGGTTAACAGGTGCCATAAATATCAATGGAGAGGAAGCAAATAGGGAAGAGGAAGGGGCGGCAAGGATAATGAGGCCAAGAAGAGATAAAGAGGGAGGGAGGAAGGGGAAGAAAGGTAAAGAAAGAGAGATACCGAGAGAGAGAGAGAGAGAGAGAGAGAGAGAGAGAGAGAGAGAGAAGGGAAAAGAGTATATAATAACGCTGATGAAGAGAAAAGGGCAACAAGGGCAGTAATTAAGCCATCTTGTCCCGAAAAAATGTCAGAAATTCTTCCATAAAACCTTCACACGGCAGGGCGCACTTCCCTCCCTCTCTCCCTCCCGCCCAGGCCCATCCACCCAGCCACTCCATCCACCCTCCACCCGACCATCCACCTACATTAACCCACCCACTTCACTCCATCCAGTTCTCCTTCAGGCAAGTCCTTCACCCGAATCATCAAGGTCCTTACAGTTTCACACACCCCAGCTTTACCAAATTCAATCTATCCATCCATCCACTTCGTCCATTCAGTCTCCTTTACCATCTAGCTTTCCACTTAGTAGTAGTAGGGGTAATAGTAGTAGAAGTAGTGGTAGTAGTAGTTGTATTAGTTGTAGGAATAGTAGGAGGAGGAGTAAACATTTCTTCCTTCCTTTCTATGTGTGTGTGTGTGTGTGTGTGTGTGTGTGTGTGTGTGTGTGTGTGTGTGTGTGTGTGTGTGTGTGTGTTTAACCTCCACTCGATTCCTCCGACCTCCCAGTCCATCCAGCCATTTACTCATTTCATCAACTTGTCAACCCACCAAGTCATGCTATCCACGAACCTCACGGCCCTACCTCCTCACTCACTTTATTCATCCGCCTTTCTTTGGTTCTAACACCTTTTTAATTTGTGTACGTGTCCATACCTTCGTCCTTTGTCCATCCATCACGTTACCCATGTTCCGTCATCCTTTTCATCCATATTCTCACCTTCTCTTTCAAATGATCATCCTCTTGCTAACCCTCCCAAGTCGGATATCAATTAACCCACTCATCCATTTATCACTCTTTAACAACCACCGCTAATGCCATCCACTCACCCATTCACCAACACATTCACTCATCCACTTACTTATTCCCAGCCCAGCCGTGAAAGAGCGACAGCAACCCTTTTGCAAACATCAAGTATATCATCGTTGTCAGATATGTCCTTTAAGGTTGAACTCGCGTCTCGTACCCAGATGCTCTCGTCACCAGAGGCCCGGAATCCGCCTAAGATTACCAGCACCTCCTTTCGTGTCCGCTGAGCACCTCAAGTAGAGCCCTCTGTCTCCTCCGTCTGCCTCCCCCACTGGGACAGATGGACGCAGGAGGAGAAGAGAGAAACGCGTGTTTGTATTTTATCCCCGACGCCTAGCTCGAGATGCACATAAATAAGCTCCAAGGCAGGGTGTGGTGTATGGCAGAGCTCTGTTTCACTGTGCGAGGCGGCGCGTTACGGCGACCCTCTGTTGGGGGAGCAAAGAGGTTGTTTTCCCGAGTCGTGCGAAGAGGTGGTGTGGCCGTGCTGCCGTGCGGGGCCGGACAGGGAACACGGAGGCCGGTGATGAAGTATGGCTAATAATAGTGACCACCAAGACCTTATTTCATGCTTACCTTCAC
The DNA here is from genome assembly GCF_024679095.1 of Eriocheir sinensis. Lineage (NCBI taxonomy): Eukaryota > Metazoa > Arthropoda > Malacostraca > Decapoda > Varunidae > Eriocheir > Eriocheir sinensis. Next base: position 27,058,691 of record NC_066511.1, read on the forward strand.
CACCTGACTTGCACATCTTGAATTATGGTAATTGTAGGTAAAGAGTTCCCCCATTGCCGCCCCCGTAATAGGGAAGGGCAGGCAGGGCGCGATGAGGGGAGATCGCCCGCGCGGCCGCTATTCGGAAATACTCACGAGGGGAAAAAGATGAAATTTAGGTGTATTTGTTTAATCATCGCTGATTACCCGTCTGCTTTGGATCTTATTACCTCCATTGTGTGTATTTCCGTCCCGAGTTTATTCCCGCCAGTTGTAAGTCAGCGTCTGAGTGCACCACCCCCAACACCCTCACCACCTCCACCACCGCCACCACCGCCGCCACATCCACCACTCCCTCGAGACCCGCGGGACGACCCCAGCAGCTATTCCCGGCCCCTTTGATGCCCCACTCCTCACCTCCTCGCCTCCTCCTGCTGCCGGGGTTCATGTTATGCGGCGGGACCATAACATTAAGTCTTCCCGCGAGAGAGATTTTTCCCTTCCGAGGACGAAATGTTTGAGTGGTTAACGAGGGCGGGATTATTCCAAGAAGCGCCTCACAATGGCCGGAGGAGAATATAATTAGAATTTCTATAAGGGAGAGATAAATGGCTTTGCCGACTCAACGGGGACCTTCCTGCCTCTCCTTCCCGTGTTGAGGTTCTCGTGTGGTGGAGGTAGTTAGGAGGTAATCTTGGTCAACACTTATTTTTTTATTATTATTAAGTGTGATGGATATGTATGGCATGGTTGGTTGACTTTTTCCCTTAAAATATCTTGTTTTCTTTTGTTCGTGGTAAATACTGTCGTGTAGTGAAGGCAGTTACGTGCACGAAGCGTTTCCTTGCCAACACCTGTATTCTTATTATTACATATGTTGCCAACGTATTACTAGTTTGGTCCCTGATCTTTCCTCATTAGTTTCTTGTTTTCGATTATTAAGTTAAGGGTCATCAAGAGATCGTCTTCCTTCCCGTAGAGAGGGCAATTAAAGGCAGGAATTCCTTTACTCATGATGTTTTCTTAAGCTTATCATGTCTTTGATTGGTATTTCTTGTTTTTTTCTTTTCTTCGTGTGAAGTTACTGCGTAGTGAGGAGTAGTTAGGTGCAGGAATACTCTCCTCCTCAACACCTGTTTTCTTGTTATTAAATATGATTGATAATATTTCAAGGTTGGTCCATGATTTTTCCACTTAAGTTTACCTTGCTGGTTATGGGCAGTGGAAAATCGGTCTTCCTATCCCTTTTAATAACGTACAATAAGTAAACAATAAATGTTAGCATGCAGTTTTGCAAAACAGTAACGAAGAACCGTAGCGTTGTGTTTGAGTTAAAAGAAATACATGAATCGACCTTTCCGACCACCGCTACGGGCGAGAGACCAGCACGATCCATTCCGGAAGCAGTCAATAATGTATTAAGAGGAGCTTCACCCTGACCCTCCTGAGTAAACATTACAGGTAGATGAACACTGCTCCCTCCTTCTCCTTTCACTAGGGCAGGCCAATGAGTACGCACCTTTTCATTATCAGGAATTTTTCGCAAACATTCTTTTTCTGCTGCGATGACTAATAATTGGGGTGGGACGAACAAAACTTGGCTAACGTACCCTAGAAAGAGATGTTTGCAGTATAACGCTTACTATCTTTGTTAGTTTCTGTATCATTGACCAATAACTTTATCCCAGGTAAACTTTCAAACTCACAAGGAAAACCTGGCCCCCACATTCCCCAGATGACCTGAGTCACCTTGACGCTTAAAAACAAGTAGATAACCAAAGTAACAAAGCAGCAACTGTAGAAGGCAGGCAGACAGGGAACGAGGTAGGGATGAAATTAGATCCATTGCCGGGGAAGGATGAAGTACGTTGACATCAGACAAAAACGAGTGTAAAAAGTTGAAGTTCAATAACAGTAGCTGATGATGAGGATAGTAATGATGATCTTCAGGCTGTGGTGGGTGGTTGTGACTGAAGAGCCGAAGGGACGAAATAATCTGACACAGGAATAACTCTGAAAAGATGTTGTTAGTGATGAAAAATATAGCCGTGTAAAAAAAAGCAATATAAAAGATAATGAGAACTATAGTATTGATGGTGACGATGATGATGATGATGATAATAGTAATAATAATAATAATAATAATAATAATAATAATAATAATAATAATAATAATAATAATAATAATAATAATAATAATAATGATGATAATAATAATAAGTCTAAAAAATGGACATGAAAAAAGAACTAAACACAAACTTTTCCACGCCTGCAGATAGATACTCCACACACACAAAACAAAAAAATAAAAACAAGCAAACAAACAAACAAACAAACAAAATCCCCTCCTCCACAGCAACAAACATGACGAGGCAACAAAAAAAAAGTATTAAATGAGAAGAAGAAAAAACACGTATGAGTTCTCTTTGCCGGAGGGAACCGACGAACTCACTAACTACCCACGGCCCCTGAACACCCCATTAGGCCGAGCAGCCGGAGGGACGCTCATAGATATCCACCTTTATCGCCGCTTCCTCCCCGCGTCTATATAAACACGGGCTTCAAATGCTTCCCCTCAGTTTCTTCCCTTGCCGGCAGTTAGTATTGGTAATTGCGAGGGTAAAATAATCTCCCGCGGAAATAATTATCTTCCGGGAGAGCGATTTCTGCGAGTTATGGCTTGCAGTGCGCCGCGGCCTGTCCCACCGCCAGCTCATTATCCGGCGGTGAATAAGTCCTTTCCCTGCAGCCGCGACGTGTTCCTGCTGGGGTGAGGAGGGAGAGAGAGAGGGAGGGAAGGAAGGGCTGTACATGATGCTCCTCCTCCTCCTCCTCCTCCTCCTCCTCTCATTACCGCCTCGCTCCCGCATCCCGACTTATGGCGCATTTATATTTTCTTTTGTTTCTGTTTCTGTTTGGGTTGGTTTTATCCGTTATTTTTGCTCTTGCTCTTACCTGTGTTCTTGTTCAATCTCGTTCAAAGGCTTAAAAGAGAGGGAAGAAAGAGAAGAGAGGAAGAGAAAGAGAGAAAGTGAGAGAGAGATGGCTCGTCATGCACACACACACACACACACACACACACACACACACACACACACACACACACACACACACACACACACACACACACACACACTAAGTCGGAAGAGATAAACGTACAAACAACCGTAGAAACACACGATCTAGGATATTGAAATGCACAGTAGACGTAAACAAAAATAACGTTACAATAAAGATATGATAATGAGTGTCGTTTAGAGACTCAACATCGCAATCCGTTCTCTCGAGTGGCCAATTTTCAGCTTGCTATCTCGTCCATCCGCTGCTACTGATCTGCTGTGAGCTGCTAGTCAGTGAGAGAGAACGTAGGTAAACGCCACCTCATTAAGAAAGGCAAGCAATGTTAACTTTTTTTTATATATCACCGAAAAATTACTTTTGTTTTTACTTATGTAGGCAATACTATAAATGTGTGTTCGTGTGTGTGTGTGTGTGTGTGTGTGTGTAGCAGCTTACGTACACACTTCCAGCTATTACAGTAGGAGCGTCTAGTGTTGGCGTGTGGCGGGAGTCTGCGGTTCCTCCCCCAGAACACAACCCGCGGCTATTCATCACGCGGGTACCTCTGAGCCGTCAGCTGGACACGCACGCGGGGTTAGGGCCGGACCCTATAATTGCAGTAAGCCTGTTTATGCATGAAGCTCCATCAGGCGCGTGGGTGCATGCGACTCTGCTCACTTCTCAAGCACTCCAGCCTCAGAAACACTTTACCTTGTCTTGTTAATATTTACGGTAAGAGGAGGCAGACCAAAGACTAAACAAAAAAATATCCCCCTACATGCTGTTCTTACTTAATGAAATACTAGAAAGAAATATCATATCTAGGGGCAAGGGTGTCTTCCTCTTTATTTTGACCTTTCTGTAGCTGATTTTGAACAACACATGTACAGATAATTCTTTGTGCTATTGAGACGAATACTAAACCTGATCTCATAGCAAGCTTGGCCTGATTTGTATCGGAGCATGTACAGATAATACTTGATGCTATTGAAATTAAAACTGAACCTGATCTCATAGCAACATTGGCCTGGGGAAGGGGCTGAAAGCTATCTAGAGGCACCGCCTGTGATGAACGATATGTGTTTCTTTGGACAGCATGTTTTGTACTATTAAAAAGAATACTGAGGCTGATCCTGTAATTACGTAGGGCTGGGGGGAGGGGGGAGCCACCTCAAGCCACCGCCACCTGTGATGAGTGTGACACAGACTTCCCCTGCAGACCCATGAACGGAGCTCCGCACCCAGGCACAGACCCGGCCGAGCTGCAGGCTTGGGGAGGGAAAGTCGCCTAATTGGCAGCGCAGAAAACATTAACGAAGTGAACTAACTCGAAAACTGACCATCGTGCGGCTGGTCTATAAGAAATAGACGTGTAACTCTGTTTCCCGTGTAGAAGTACCGTGTTGCGGGCTTTTTTATCTTATGTGTTTGACCCTCTCATTGTCTCCTCCTCGTGTGAAAAAGTAAGCGTTAGGACGAACAAAGATAAGTCACACCTGCTGCCGTTTTCTTCGTCATTTAGATCTTTTGCTTCATAAATGAAGCAGATTTGCCATATTAAATAATTTACTTATATTTCTTTATACACGGTTCTAACATATTTATAGTTAACATGGCTTTAGGACGTAAAGTTTCGTAAAGAAAGATACCTATCTCTCTCACCTCTGAACCGGCCCGGCATGCCATGCAGTGACTCGTATGCCATTTTGTCAGAATTTATAAGATAATAATGGCTCTTTCATGCGGAGACAATTACAGTAGTTTCAGTCATGTAGTGTCGTTTCTTGTGCCCAGCCACGTACTCATTCGAAAAGGTTTTAGACTCTTTTTTCCAAGAGTTGGTATGTACAGAACAGTGACCAGGTATTATTAAATTAAACAGAAGTGTAATTTCCCTTATTTCTCTCCGTCTTTAACATCATATCAAGGTATTTGTAAGACTTTAAAAATTGTAGTTTGACATGTAAAAGTTAAGGTCATTTCCATAAAGTATGACACGAGAAGTTTTGGAGGTTATCACAAATTTTTCCTTCCTTTATAAATAATTCAATTAATTATGCAGGAGCTGTAGTATTTCGCTTATTCAGAACTTGAAGATAATTAATTCCTGTCATCTGTTAATCACACGAGTACTATCATTCAGCCGCCGGACCAGAGGCTTCACTGGCGCGCTCAAGGGCTAGCGGACGCGTAAAAACAATAAACATCGCAAGGCTCACAGTGCTTAGAGGACGGCGGTATAACAAGCAGTATTAATAATTAATGCGCTAATTTCCAATTCTTTTAACTCGTGTGTGTGTGTGTGTGTGTGTGTGTGTGTGTGTGTGTCTTGGTGTGTATGTTTTTTTTGTGTGTGTGTGTGCGTTAGAGAGACTCATTACGGTACATATCAAGAGCTTTAGTACCACTTTGATAAGGCCAAAAAATTGTTTCATAGATATGGACATTGACCAAGTCTCTGGAAAAGAAATTTCTGTGTCAAAAGGAAGATGGAGAGATCAGTGTTAGAGATTATTGTGATGGGAAAAGATGTAAATGGAGGAGAGAACAATCAATGAAGAAAAATAGCTCTTGGATTTTTTTTTGTTCTCTCGAGGCCTTCCTTTATTGTAAAAAAGAATAAGTAAAATGATAGTTATCAGAACCTATTGACGGGGAAAAGACAGATGAAAAAAAAAAGTTACAGACTGGGAAGTAACTGATATTAAAAGACATGAATTAATCGAAGTGTTTTGGAAAGGCAAATACGCTGTACTGATTGCTGGTGATGATGATGATGAAACAAACAAACAGACAAACAAGCATAAAAACACATACATACATACATACATACATACATATACACATACATACACACATACATACATACATACATACATACATACATACATACATACACACATAGAACTGTTGTATGTTTTGATAGGCAATTTATCTGTTCCACTCCCCAAGCGGTGGCAAGCCAAGGCTAAGATTAAGCAATTGAAAGTCTCTGCTCGGTTTTAAATTATCTGCCATGAACACTCTGGAGGAAATTGCAAAACCATGAGTGAGTTTCATCCGAGGCTGCCCAGGGCGGTGAAGGGGCGGCCGGGAACACCAGCAGCAGCACGCGCCTCGGCCCCCACGCTGTAATTCATTCCTCGTGATGTGCGGCGTAATGCTGAGACGCTGGCCAGGCTAAAGGATGGGCACGACTGGTATTGAAACGAGGCTACACAGAGATTTTGGAGGCGTGGAGGTTCCGTATCATCTTTAGGCACGGTTAAAAATGACTAATAGATCGCCTAGTGTAGATAGGAATTTAGAGCTGGTTGAAAGAAAGCATAATGACAAAACTTAATAGATCGTCTAGTGTAATTAAAAGGCAAAGCTGTTTAAAGGGAAATATAATGACACTGTTGTGTGATGTGTTAAGGGGCTATTACACTGGGGAAATTTTCCGTGGATCTTCAGTCAAACCACGATTTCCGCTGGCGTGGTTCTCATATTTCCGTGGTTTTCTGACGTGTCTATGATCTTCCAAAACTACGGTAGATTTCACCAAAAGAAGACGGTATTACTCACCATCATCAGCAGCAGCAATAACAAGAAACAAATGAGAATCACGCCAGCGGAAATCGTGGTTTGACTGAAGATCCACGGAGAATTTGTCCAGTGTAATAGCCCCTTCATTATTTGCAATGGGTGTGGATGAAGAGTGATTTTTTTCCCTTAGTTCATTCCATACTTTTACACATTTGGGTTGACTTTTCTCGAGGCAGTGAACGATCCTGCCGAAAGTGAAGCCAAACCACAGCAATAACGAAAAGGGTAAGTCTCGCCGAGCCGAGTCATCCATCACCGGCTACACGTCAGGTGACGGAAAAACTCCCCCTCGCCCATTTTATTGCAAAAGCTGCTCTTTGTTTTTATTGCATCAAATTCAAACCATTTTCATTCATAGCTCCCCTTTACAGAAGTTATGGAACAAAACTGTGTTACAAAAAAGGCGTTTACTGAACCTCGGTGCGCAGATCCGTCTGTCTCTTTCAACTTTGAGTCTGTTGTGATGGCATGCAGGATTCCTACTTACTGGGTATTGATTCTAAGCAATACTTGAATACACGCTTGTTGAGGAGCAGCAAACATTGGGCTGCCTCTCATTATTAAACTTGCAGCCTGGTCTCAAGGAAACTGTATAAAGTTAAACTGAATCATAACCAGAGAATTTCTCCAATACACCACCTCGGTATGCCGACCCGCCTCTTTGTATTTTCTGTACGACCAGGTGGCAAGTTCCTTGATGAAAGGGAGCACAATGTATGTTTTCTATGTTCCAATGTATATTCAGCTCTTGTTAGGACTCCATAATTGAGATTCTTGTACAGCGTCCTGAGGTGCGATTTGTGATTTGACGATCCCAACCCCGAGTTAACCCTTGAATGGTCAGCCCGAGAAGGAAGATTAACACACGGGTTCTGTGCACTGACGGCCTGTGCTCGTTTTACAGCCAAGACCCGAGTATTCATGCAGCACCTAGATAATTCAACCATAGCACCACTAAGGCATAGTCACATTCATGTAATAGACACACGCAAACATTATATTGATAACTTTAATGAGTTCCTGTTTAGAAAGAAAGTGTTTATTGATGATATATAGGAGTTTTTTATTCTCAATCAGTAAACAGTTATCACACGAAATGGCAAACGTTCTCCCAATATGTTCCAAATAATATAAATTTTAAGGAATCAAAATAAGGAATCGAGGTGGTTAATACAGGCAAAATTTTGTAGCGGTTGTTAATGAAATCTTGGAGCACCATAGTGCTATGGAAATTATCAATCCTTAACGAATCAACTTGAATGCCTATCATTGACCGAAGAATAGTACACACAAAAATATATGTCAATTACTTATATCTGTAATTTTTCAAACAAAAATTTATTTACATAATTCACCATGGTCAGAACACGCAATGAACTCGCGATCGCCAGCCAGTAGCCTCCACGAGTAAGCTTGGAGCTCACAAGTGACGGATCTCTGGGGAGGGAGACACAAACCACAACTGGCAAACGGTACACGTTCATTTATGGGAGGACAGGGGGCAAGGATTAAAATTAGACTGCTCATCTGTCTCCACTCAGCCTGCGAATCGAACCCGGGACCTCTTGGTTGTAAGGCAAGCGCGCTAACCACCACACTACAGAGTTGTGTGTATGTGTGTGTGTGTGTGTGTGTGTGTGTGTGTGTTCACTGAAGAAGTAGAGCATAAGAAAAGCAGCATGAAGTAAGTATAATAATAATAATGATAATAATAATAATAATAATAATAATAATAATAATAATAATAATAATAATAATAATAATAGTAATGATAATGATCATGATAAATAAAAACCTAAACACTTTAAAATATATCTTTTGCAGCTTTCAGAAATGTTTAACTTAAAACACTGATTGGTTTAAGAGCATCGGATCATTAACCTAATTTTTTCTGATAAACTTTTATCGGCTGAACCTTTTAACCTCATTTATTTTAATCATTTTTCTCTTTTATCTCACATTTTTCCAGCATATTATTTTATTTCATTCATCTTTCGTTTCTTCTTTCGTATAGCACATGCCCGTTTTACCAATCTCAGTCTTATGTCCGCAGTGATCCGGCCCACCGAGCATCAGTTCCACTCGCCTTCAATCTCAAGTCTTCGAGGTAAGAAAACTTCTCCTTTGACATACATAATCTGTTTGCCATCGACTGTGGTTAAGGAATTCTTAGTGTGCTGTCTCTGTCCAGGAAAAGATGCCCTGCTTTGCCTGACCGTCCTCAGCCATAACCTTATCTCTGGCGTTACTTATTGACGCGCTGCCCAGTCCACTTACAACAACTTAGGTATGCAAACCTCCCTCTTGTGGTCAGCTCGTCAACACGGTGATGATAGCGTGTTCTCGTCAGGGGAGGAAGCAACCATTCATTACAGCATTGGTTATTTTGCAACGCCCATCTACCTGATTTTCTCTCTCTCTCTCTCTCTCTCTCTCTCTCTCTCTCTCTCTCTCTCTCTCTCTCTCTCTCTCTCTCTCTCTCTCTCTCTCTCTCTCTCTCTCTCTCTCTCTCTCTCTCTCTCTCTCTCTCTCTCTCTCTCTCTCTCTCTCTCTATCTCTCTCTCTCTCTCTCTCTCTCTCTCTCTCTCTCTCTCTCTCTCTCTCTCTCACACACACACACACACACACACACACACACACACACACACACGCTGAGAACTATCGTCATAATTACATTCAAGTTCAGCTTCGATTTGTACAATATTTTTTTCACCTTCCGCATAAATGCTAATGATTTGGGCCAAACAGATTACATAAGGATCTTAGATAATTATTGAAACTCATTAATAACTAATCTTTCATAATAACCTGCTGATCATCCTTTGGGCTTATCACTTAATAATGTATCTGCAGGAGATCACTCTGTTGTCATAATGAGACCAAAAGGTTTTATCAATAATTCCCTTAATTCGCAAAAGTTCATTCCTCTTAAAAGTTCATCGAGCTAGATTTTTATTACTGACACTCGCTTTCCATTAAAAGTAATAAGATTAGACACATCATACACGTCAGGTTTGTTATATATACGTCAGCTTGGCGTAAGAGGGTAGAGGTCAGAGTTTTTTTGTTTGTTTTTACGTGTACACCTATAGCGCCGGTAGGCTTGCTTGAGGGGCCTGGATGGTAGTCGGCCCCAGCCCGTCAATGGCGCAGGCAAGTGTTTATAGTGGCGCCATCTTCTCTTGGTTATCATTGAAAGGGTGTAGGCTGCTAATCTCACGTAATTGACTGCTCTTTCGGCCACCTCTTCGGATTCTTTACAGGAGCAGCGAGTAGCGGGCTTTTTTTATTGTTTCGTTTTCTTGTGTCCTTGTGCTGTCTCCTTTGCTGTAAAAAAAAAGGGGGGGAGGGGATAACTTGATGTGTTATTTTACGGCAAAGGAGGCAACTCAAAGGGAAATAGAGAATAATCCTGCTAAGCGCTGCTCCAATTAAAGAAAAAAATTGGAGTCCAGAGGAGAGGTCAATTTCGGGAGGAGAGGTGTGTTATGCCTAGTTCGACACACACACACACACACACACACACTCTCTCTCTCGAAAAGAACCTACGGCCCTCCCAAATGCCTTTTCTTCCACACGCAGAAATGTAGAGACAGGCAAGCATTTAATTACGTCTTGGTGAGAATGGCTCCTTGGGTGAGGGGACGGAAGTAAGTAAGGTTTTCAAGTTTACGTTCAGGTACCATCGATCATTGTAAGCGCCCGAGCCAAACTGTCTTCTCCACAATGATCCGTTCTTTCAACTCAATGCCAGATACCAGCGAGATTTCAAATGTAGTATCCTAAAATGTCCTCCTTTCTATAGCAACTCCAAACACTGTACAAGGAATTTTCGTCGTATTTTGTTGGGGAGCTTACAAATTTGCTGTATTGGACTGTAAAACTGGCCCTTGATACTCTTCTCATGAAAGAGTTCGTGGCGCTGGTGAGATGGGGCTAAATTGTCCGGTCTAATTTGTCAGTCTAGTTAAACCCAGCAGCAAGAGGACACGAGGCACGACGCTACCTTTTGTTTTATTACCCAGGAGTTAATGATTCATCCCATGTCTTTGCTAGCTACTTAGAGATTGAAAAATTTGTCACGGACTTTGTTGGACTTATTTTTTTATGTTTTCAGTACAGCATGAGCAATAAATATCACTGTGACATTTCAAGGTCGACCAGCAGAGAAGACTGGTAGGACGGGTTTTTTTTTGGAGGGGCGCCATTCTAAGATAATTCTCTGATAGATGGTACCTGAACACAAACTTCAAAACCTCACTTACTGCCATCCCCTCACCCAAGGAACCATTCTCACCACGACGTAAATAAATGCTTGCCTGCCTCTACATTTCTGCGCGTGGAAAAAAAGGCATTTGGGAGGGCCGTAGGTTCTTTTCGAGAGAGAAAGAGAGAGAGAGAGTGTGTGTGTGTGTGTGTGTGTGTGTGTGTGTGTGAGAGAGAGAGAGAGAGAGAGAGAGAGGAAGGGGGCAGTGGGAACCATATTTAGCTGTTCATCGCTCCCTAAATTTCCCTCACCCGCCCTCTGCTTTTCGCCCCGTATTCCTCGACATTAGAGACGCAAATAGCCGAAATTATGCCCCGCCTCCCTGTTATTATCACAAGCTTCATTATCGCGCATTATCCTTATTATCGCTCCCTTCCCGCACTCTAATGCTCGACCTTTACCTGTTTCGCATTCGGTCTGCTACTAGATTCGACCTGCGGGAATAAACAAGTCTTTTAATCCCTCCTTACTGCCTTTCTTGTGAGGTGTTGCCCTGGGGCGGGATTCATCAAACCATTTACCGGACCTCTGTCTGGTAAGTCTCGCGGTATCTCCGCCCACCCGGTAAATCGGCATTCATCAACCACTTACCGGAGCCGTGGTAAGGCCAAAAGTTACCGCGGCTCCGAGCACCCGTAACTGAGTTACCGCAGGCGTGGTAAGTGCTTAGACACTGCCGCGGCTCATGTTCGGAGGCGATTTTGAGCCTATGTATTTTTTACCTCGTGACGTGCCCTACACCATCAGAAGCAGAAAAGCATGCAGATTTAGGATCTGGGCTTATAGAAGCGATGTGACGAAAACCAGCTGAGTACGAAGGAGTTGAAGAAATAATGCAAGAAAATGTACTCCTATTCATTTAACCTTGATTTTCGTATGTGTATTTACACATTAATGTTACAATTTTATGCTAGTGTGATGCAGAATTTTCTCAGGAAGATGATGGTGGTCTCCATTTTTCTCAAAAGTGAATGTTGGGGTCAGGAAACGGGGTGGGAGTGAGGTGTGTGAAGTCGTCGGTTTGGGATGAACTGGGCAGACCCGTGCACGGCCTCAGGCCGGCTTCACTTGCAGGCCGCACTCTATAGTATGTAAGTCTGTGGAACTGTCCACCCACATGACTTTTCCCTACTTGTTAAAACACTGCAGAGGGAATAATGTTCTGTCTGTGACAGTCATCCCCCGTCTCAAGTCTCCAATATTCTTGCTGTGGAGTTTAATGTCGTAAAATTTTGCTCTGACCTCCTCCACACTACTCACGAAGCCACTCGATCACGCCATTCACCTCAGCAGCCACAACTTCCCGCGCCCACACCCATTGCTTGGCTGCACCAGTGAGGCATGATGACAATGGCCCCCTAGACAATTTTGGTTGCGAGGGGTGAGTATGGGCAAACATTAGAATAATACCCAATCTTGTGATAGCGAGGCACGCAGCTGGCGTTGGCGACGGAAAACTATGAAGGTAACATACAAAAATGTTCAGAATATAGCTAGGCTACATAAGCGAGTATATTTTTATTTCAAGAATAGATATACAAGTAACGTGCATTCATTCGTGAAAAACGGATCTAATTGAGGGATCACCACGCTAATTATTTGTTTTAAGGCAGTATTTACGACTGTACAATACACGTCTTGATTTTGAAGTCTGCGTATTATTAACAAACGACACGTGAAAGCTGAAATACAGCATCAAAGGTCGCACGTGATTGGCTATCCGGCCCAACCAATCGTTGCTAGGGTGCGAGTTACCGGAGCGTTACCATACCGTTGATGAATCCCGTGTTTGAAAGATGCCGCAGCTCTGGTAGCGCTCTGGTAAATGTGAGAGATACCGGAGGCGTGGTTGGTAAGATTGATGAATCCGGGCCCTGGTCTGCTAACTGGAAGAAACGGATATTTTTTACAGCTTTTTCTTCCATCCGAATTTTTGTTGTTGTTGTTTTGGCAAGGAGCTGAAATGTCTCGTGTATGAGAAGTCAGTTTTGGCGTATAATATAACTGTGTTGCTATAACGTGGAGGTGCATACAGGTACGTCGCGGCGTCTGTTAATTAACTGAAAATGAGAGTTGGTGATATATTTCTTCTTTTCACTCAGACGACATTATTATTTTCTCTAATGACAAGAGTAAAAACATAAGCACGCGCACACATACACCGTCTACACAAAGACACGCTCACTCAAGCACACACACACACACACACACACACACACACACACACAGTCACAACACATCACCGTTGCCATATTATCGTACTCAGAGCCGCTTATTTACCGGTTTCTGGCCCATAACTGTTGCCAAGAACCACCAATAATTAACCATTTAAACAATAACCATATATGAAGGCAGTTATTGGGGTGATGGAAGCAGTTTTTGGGTCGGAAATCGGCAAACATAAGAGGCAGAGTACGACAATCTGGCAACGTTGCAACACACACACACACACACACACACACACACACACACACACACACACACACACACATCAAGACAACAAACATGGCCACAAAAAATGTACCCTTCGTTTTCTGTTATCTATTCATCGATTATTTGGATTATTCATTCATTCATTCATTCATTTTCACTCACTGATTCATAACTTATTCATTTATGCATTCGATCAGTCATTCATTTTTCATCCATTCATTCATTCACTGACTCTCATGCACTAACACGAACAAAGCAAACAGAGGAGAATAAGACTCGCTCAAAACACTTTTTTAACGCAAGCGGTACGCAACGCATCGCCCTCCATATGCATGATGAATGTGTTGCTGTCAGTCCACCTGTATTCCGAGATCCGAGCGGCTGAACGAGCGAACTAACACTCGTCATTGTGTAGGGAGAGAAGCGGACATACACTACAGTATATCAAAATTAACACGAATCATTAACGTATTATATAGATTGAGTTGACAGTATCTAATTGTATGTGGTGGTCCATGTATTGTTTCCTGTGGACTGGAATCTCAAGTTGTCTATCTCTGTCTTTGATATCACATACGAGAAAATATTAATTGTGGTGTAATAGGATGAAAGTATATACGCGAAGGTGCCTATTATTGATGCTCGCGGACTCGAGTTGAAATAGTAATGGGTGTTGAGCTGCAGTCTGGATAATATATGTTGTAAGTCTCGGAAGCAGCGCGTATATATTGTAGGCAGATTTCGGAAGCACTGCGAGCAAAACTAAGGTCTATATTGTCAGGGTTAATATATGTTTTAGATCTCGGAAGAAGAAGCGAATGTCAAATAATGCTGTAGGTCTTGGAAGAAGAAACGAGATATGTTGCAGGTCTTGGAAGAAGAAACGAGATATGTTGCAGGTCTTGGAAGAAGAAACGAGATATGTTGCAGGTCTTGGAAGAAGAAACGAGATATGTTGCAGGTCTTGGAAGAAGAAACGAGATATGTTGCAGGTCTCAGAAGGACTGCAAGAAGGCGAATGTCTATGTTGTCTGCGTATTGATTGTTCTCTGTTCGTATGTGTTAGTGATATTCTGATTCATAGCTCATCACGGTAATTCTCTTGCTTCCCTTCTTCCTTTCTTCTCTCATTCCTTTCTTCCTTCACAACTTCCTTCGTCGACATCCCTCCCATCGTACCTCACGCTCAGCTCCTTCATTCCTTCCTTCCTCCTATCCTTCCTTTCTTCTTTCGTTATCCCTTCGTTCCTTCCATCCTTTCCTCCTTTCACCCTTCCTTTCTTCCATCCACTCCTCCTTCCGTCCTTTCTTCCCCTTGCCCTTCCTCCTTTTCCTATCCTACCTTCCTCCCTTCCCAACATCCTTCCTCGGCATTCCTCTCCTCGCCCTCAGGCCCAGCTCTCCCCATGCACGATCGCGTCACCCGGCAAACTCATCTAGGTCGGAGTGTGATCGCCGCAACACTTGCCTCCAAACTGATTCACCGGCCAATAAATAGCTTTTCCCAACCTGCCGGGCGCTGAAATCTTATGAGACCGACTTCTCCGGCGGCGAGAGGGAGTAATAAGACGGAAGTTGTGTGGAGGGGGAGAGGGCGGGCGCGGCAGGCGGGTGTGGGCTGTGCATGGCAAGCGACGGGGCGGGAGAGGGAGTGAAGGGAGAGGCGGCGTTCAGGCTCTCTTATTGCGCTGGCTCGGGATGCTTAGGTGGTGGGTTAGGGGAGAGAGAGAGAGAGGGGGGGGGGGACTTATATAAAAGGCAGATAGTTACAAAGAAAGCGTTGAAAGGGCTGTCCACGGTGCTTAAGTGAGATGTCAGCGGGCAGATACCCAAAATACAGTGTTATTCAATTTGTGTTTGTAAGTGTGTGTGTGCGTGTGTCTTTGTGTCTCATTTTGTTTTCCTTTCTATCTGTCTGTCTTTCTATCTGTCTGTCTGTCTGCTTGTCTGATCGCTCTCGTTGTTTGTTGTTTGCACGTAATTTGCGTTTTTCGTCGTCCCAAATTTTCTCTTATTTCATTGTATTTCCTTTGTATGGATATTCGAGACTGATTTAGCGTATCCTCCTCTATTATATTCATTGATTTCATTTTTCTTGATTTGTCGGATGTACTAACTTCCAACGCTAATAATACTACGGATTAACATTACAGGCTCTAAAGATTTACCGGGACTGGCTATTTGACGGGTTTATTATATATCATAAATGTTACAATATCCCCCTCGCCTTTATAACTTCAGATCTAGCATAAATCTGTGTGATGCCTTTGCCTTCAGTTAAGTCAAGCTTGCGGTCTGACTCTCTCTCTCTCTCTCTCTCTCTCTCTCTCTCTCTCTCTCTCTCTCTCTCTCTCTCTCTCTCTCTCTCTCTCTCTCTCTCTCTCTCTCTCTCTCTCTCTCTCTCTCTCTCTCTCTCTCTCTCTCTCTCTCTCTCTCTCTCTCTCTCTCTCTCTCTCTCTCTCTCTCTCTCTCTCTCTCTCTCTCTCGAAGGAACAGCATAACAGATTTCAGAGCAAGTCGAATTCAATTTTCTTCAATATAGGTTTCAAAACGCTTTCCATGGCATTTCCTCCCCCTTAGCCTTTACCTTTATGCAGTATTCACCACACTTGCGGTTCTCCATCCTCCCCCAGCTCCTCCTCCTCCTCCTCCTCCTCCTCCGCCTCCCTCTCCAGACTCACCTAAACTTCCTCTAATTTCATTACACATTCGGAGCAATTTCTTTGTTGACCTCACATTTGTTTTTATCTGCTTTGTTAATTTTATGTATTCTTCTTTTTTTTTTACTCTATATTTTTCGATTTTCATTTCCTTATATACTCTGCTTTTTTTTTTTATTCATGTCTTCTTTCACCGTAATCTAATATTTCTTCGTTTTTTTTTCATTTCTTAACTTTCATTATACATTTTCACACAATATCAAAATCTGCCTCGTCTTTCCATCCCTTCTTTTCATCAGATTTCTATGCTTATTTTTCTTTCCTCCCGTCATTTCATTTCTTCATTTCTTTATCTGTACCTTTCCTCCATCCCTCCTTCTTGCCTTCCTTCCTTCCTTCTTTCTCCTTTCTCCCCTTCCCTTCTTCCTCCCCCCTCTCTCCCTTCCTTCTTTATATCCTTCTTTCCTTTCTGTCCTCCCTCGTTCCTTGTATCTTTCTTTCTTTATCATTCCCTCACTCCATTTCACCTTTATTTTCCTTTCTTCATTTCTTCCTTCCTTCATTCATTCATTCATTCTCTCTCTCTCTCTCTCTCTCTCTCTCTCTCTCTCTCTCTCTCTCTCTCTCTCTCTCTCTCTCTCTCTCTCTCTCTCTCTCTCTCTCTCTCTCTCTCTCTCTCTCTCTCTCTCTCTCTCTCTCTCTCTCTCTCTCTCTCTCTCTCTCTCTCTCTCTCTCTCTCTCTCTCTCTCTCTCTCTCTCTCTCTCTCTCTCTCCCCCCCCCTCCACTCTATCCTTCCGTCCTTCCTTTCTTTCTTCCTTTTCCTCCTCTTATTTCATTACTAACTTTCTTCCTTCCCAATTTTTCTTTTCTTTTCTCCACTCTATCCGTCTATCCTTCCATTCACTCTGCCTTTTCCTCCACTCTATCCGTCTATCCTTCCATTCATTCTTTCTTTTCCTCCTCTCTTCCTTCTGTCGCTCCTTTCCCCCGTCTTCCACCTTTACCTACCGACGCGGCCACCTCGCTCTGCATGTAAATGTCGATCGTACATAACGTTTCCAATAAGTTCCTCCGACCCGCCGCCCTGAGTGGGATCTGAAATATTAATCGCCTCGACCCGACCCTTCGCGCACTGATTTAGGTCGGGAGAAAACACGATTTTAACTCCAATGTGACGGCGAGAAAAGGGAAGGTAAGGGAGATGGGTTTTTATCCCGCCTGAATCCCTCGTCTCTGTGAATATCTGTGTGTTTTTTTTATCTATGTGCCTGTTTGTGTGTGTGGTGTGTTTTCTGTTCGCCTTTTTGTTTGTTAGGTTCTCTGTGTTTGTGTGTCAGTGTGTCATTGTGTCTGTTTTGCTTATTTACGCGTCTGTGTGTCTGTGTCTGTCTGGCTGGCTATATTTTCCTCTCTCTCTCTCTCTCTCTCTCTCTCTCTCTCTCTCTCTCTCTCTCTCTCTCTCTCTCTCTCTCTCTCTCTCTCTCTCTCTCTCTCTCTCTCTCTCTCTCTCTCTCTCTCTCTCTCTCTCTCTCTCTCTCTCTCTCTCTCTCTCTCTCTCTCTCTCTCTCTCTCTCTCTCCTGGTATATATATTGAAAAAATGAAATTATTCTCTTTTCTTTTTCTTTTTTTAGAAATCCGATCGTGGATTGTAACCTCCACCAATTCTTTGTTCTATAAATATTTGAGAAAGGGCTTCCGTCCTCTTGACTGATTGGGTTTTTTCGGTAATTCCTTTTCAAGGAAGGCCTTCCCAAACTGCTGTCATGTTATTGCCGAATTTTGTTCCATTTTGCGTACAAAAAGCCTGGAAATTAAAAGCACTGGTAAGATACTTTGCTTTATCTCCATTAAAATTCAGCAAAATTGATCGAAGAATTTCCAGTATGAAATTAGGCTAAAAGCGATATTAGTATCTGTAGAGCAAAATTCGTTATAAACGGTTCAAGCATTGCCTTTATGAAGTTAGGCAAAATCGATCTAAGGTTTTCTTGAATTAAATTAGACAAAAATGAACTACGTATTGCAGAATAAACTCAAGCAAATCCAAATATATTTTTTGGCAAAACTGCGAACGGCACGTCACTCAGCCAACTTTAAATCGCTGAGAAATTCTGGAACTTTTAGCCGAGCATTTCATTTTAAACTACTGCAAAGGTCAAGATATCAAGGTTTGTCCCACGACATGCGATTATTTAGTATGATCTATCTACCTATCTATCTACTTACTTATCTATATATTTATCTACTTATCTTTATTATACGAATATGTTTATGTGTATATATATATCGAAGTAAAAAGGAACATCGACGCCATACCATCATTGTAAAATCTACAACCATCACTATAACTACAACCAGGAGGAGGAGGAGGAGGAGGAGGAGGAGGAGGAGGAAGAGAAAGAGGAAGAGGAGGAGGAGGAGGAGGAGGAAAAAGAAGAGGAAAAGGAAATGGAGAAAGAAGAAGAGGAAAAAGAAATAGAAAAAAATAACAGCTGAAGTAAAATAAAACAAAATGAATAAAAAATGAGAATGAGCAGAGTCAGGAAAGTAAAAACCCGCGACATAGCGGAGACATAACAGAGCTTAACGCCACAAAGTTAGAGAAACGGACTTGGAGTAGACCATTACGTGGGAAAAGGGGGGAGAGAAGTGTAGGTGTGTATGTGCATGGTAGTAGTTGTAGTAGTAGTAGTAGTATTAGTAGTAAGTGTGTATGTGTATGGCAGTAGTAGTGGTAGTAGTAGTAGTAGTAGTAGTAGTAGTAGTAGTAGATAAGAACATAATATCATAAAACATAAGGCGTCTGCAAGAGGGTGGTATGTCTATTCAAGGCAGCTCCTGTGAACTTTATCCCACCGAACATAAATAACCGTGAATTTATCTAATCTTTTTTTTTTTCAATGTCTCTATCGTATTGGCATTCACCACATGACTGCCAAGCCTGTTCCATTCTTACACTACTCTGTTGGTAAACGAATTCTTGTCTATGTTTTTTTTATGAATCTGAATTTATCCAATTAAAATCGATTACTACTTGCCCTACCCGGTTCCCTTACCATCATAACCTTATCAATATCATCCTTATTAAAGCCCTTCATCCATTTATAAACTTCGATCAAGTCTTCTCGCACCCTTCCCCTTTCTAGAGAATGCAAGTTTAATTGTTTGAGTCTTTCCTCGTATGGCAACTTTCTTAACCCTTGAATCATTTTGTCATCCTCCTATGTACAGTTTCTAACATTTTGATATCCATTGTATAGTACCAGAATTGAACCACACAATCGAGATGAGGTCTAACTATACTAAATATAGCTTGGAGATGATTTCAGCTTTTTTATTGCTTACGCTCCTTGAAATTAATCCCAGTACCCTATTTGCACAATTTCAAGCCTGAATGCATTGTGTCCTTGGAGGGATTTCAGTGCTCACTAAGACCCCTAAATCCTTCTCACACCTAGACCTGCTTAGGAGAGTGCCATTTAAGTAATAATTATGTGAAGAGCTGTTCCTACTTGCACTCACGTACTGCACTTCCCGACACTGAACTCAATCTGCTACTTCCCCGCCCAATCATACAATCTGTTTAGTTTATCCTGAAGAACACTAGCGTCCTGATCTGACTCAATTACTCTGCCGATCTTTGTGTCATCAGCAAACTTACTGACATCACTCATAATTCCGGTGCCTAAATCAATGATATAAATGATAGACAGCAGTGGACACAATACCGACCCCTGTAGGACCCCACTCATAACACAGCCCTAGTCAGATCTTTTTACTATTGTTTTGCATTCTTTGCTTCCTTTTGCTAAACTACGCCCTGATCCAGTTCATCTACTTCGTGAGCCTGTAATCTAAGTAACAGCCGTTGGTGTGGAGCTTTGTCGAACGCTAAAGCAGTAGTAGTAGTAGTAGTAGTAGTAGTAGTAGTAGTAGTAGTAGTAGTAGTAGTAGTAGTAGTAGTAGTAGTAGTAGTAGTATCAGTAGTCGTAGTAGTAGTAGTAGTAGTAGTAGTAGTAATAGTAATAGTAGTAATAGTAGTAGTAGTAGTTATGATTTTTTGTGTGTATTGTTGTCTTTCTTGTTTTTAGATATATATCTTTATACAAAATGCAAGTTGAAAATGGAAAAAATAGAATAACACTACACTGACTTTTTCCTGGTTTTGCAGATGGACCAATGTTTGTAAGACTCCTATCGGAAAAAAAAATACCTAGGATGAATGAGAATGCCCGTGTTATTCTCTGGTAGACTAAAAAAAAACAGTATCACCGTCGCACAACCCAAGTCAAGGCTCAGGAGAAGGTCTGCATTAATGTTTGATTAAAACGTTCTTTTCTGTTCAGTGGCTGCGTGTGAACCCTGTAGATCAATAAATACAGACAGACAGACAGATAAACGCAAAACTTACAAAGACCGATATCCTCTTAGCGTTTTTATGATGATTGATTGCTTGACTGATTGACCGAGTGGCTTAGCAAATGCGTACCTCGAGGCGTATGTTTTACCGGGATAAGTTATGGCGTCATGTATTTTCAATGCGATATCGCGTAAATACATGACTTCCCGCCCCTCAGAATGCGATCGTGTTGGAGGCCATTACACGCCGTCACGCCTTGCTTGGGTATGAAACACGTGCGGAAGAATAAAACAACAAGGAAGGAAAGAAATAATGATTAAATGAATAGATTAAAAAAGGAAGAAAATAAAGAATGAAAGGAAAAATAGAGAAAGAAAAGTACAAAGTCTCTCTCTCTCTCACACACACACACACGCACACACAGGTACATTGTCGATTATATGACGTCCATCACCACGTTACAAGCCCCGCGAGGTGTTAGCTTACAAAAGTAGCGAGTCAACGGGCTGGAGATCTTATTTCTGCCGTGACAAACTGTGGTGATAGGATCGTAGTGGTGAAGCTAATACGCCAGGAACAAGCTAGACGGGGACGTATGTGGGAGGGGGGTAGGTGGGAGATGAGGAGGTAGGTGTGGTAGTGAAATAAAGAAGTAAAACGATGAGTGGATGGACTCGTACATTACTGATTTCACTGAATTGTTTATTTCCCTTTCTTCAAGTATTTTTACGTATTGTAGAAGCTATAATACGTATGACAATAGAAATCGGACATCCTGCAAAAGTATCGCAAGTCTGGCGTTTAGTTTAGTTTAGTTTAGTTTACATAGAGGGACTAATAAGTGTTTTGAATGCTTTATCGTTCGTCTTGAAAATGAAAAAAAGCTATAGCGTATGCCCAAAACTTTACCTTTTGAATTGGAAAACGTGTTTCTCCTAAAGCAAATGAGTAAAGAAAAGGAGAACAACAAGAGAATATGGAGGGAACAGGTCCTTTATAAACACGATGAAATTTCACATCCCGAATTAAGGCAACGAATGGCATCTCGTCACACTACATGGACAAGAATAAAAAAAAGTGAGATGTTTGCCTTGCCCCTCTTGCGGCCACCTCTTTGGATTCTTTTTAGGAGCAGCGAGTAGCGGTTTTTTTATATTATTGTTTCCATTTTGGGGGTCCTTGAGCTGTCTCCTTTGTTGTAAAAAAAAAAATGTTGATGAAGACCTTTACTCTTCGTGTATGCCCAACAGACCGGCCTGCCCTTCCCCTCCTCCCCCACACTTCGGCAAGGCTGGTGGATGGTGTTGTTTTTGTAACCTTCCAATCTTACCAATCAGCCACCGAAATTGAGAGAGAAATACGAGGAAAGACGTTGATTGCTTTGGATGTATGTATGTATGAATGCGTGTCTCTATTACTCGTGTACCATATTCACATTTGTTTATTTGTTATTTGTTCTCACATTAATGATGGGGGCTTCGTGGGGCAGTGGTTAACACACTCGGCTCACAACCGAGAGAGCCCGGGTTCGATTCCCGGGTGGAGTGGAAAAGTTTGGGCGGCTTTTCCGATGCCCTACGCCCCTGTCCACCCAGAAGTAAATGGGTACCAGGTATTAATCGGGGGAATTGTGTCCCGTCTCCTGGGATCTGTACCCTTCTCCTATAATTCCTTCCCCTTCTGTCTCTCTCCGGCATATGACCACAGATGTTGCGCCGACTAAACGAAACTTCCCAAACTTTTTTTCTCGCCTTAATGAGAAGTTTTTGAGTAGTTCCTACCAAGACAACCATGTAAAAGGCACACACCAGAATGACAAATATGTAAAGAAATACGTTATAATGGTAACAACACCTAATATACTCACACATAAGTCACAAATTCACTCACGGTAATTTGTGATCGACTTCTTTTATAAGCAGACGTAGTTATTTTCAAGTGTGTCAGTGGGTCAAGCAAATATTCCTCTCGCTTGCATAATAAATAAAGGGGAGGGCAAACGGACAGACTCTGGCTACTGTAGTCTATACCCCCGCGACCCAGAGCAGGTATGAATTATGCACTGCAACACCCAATACAAGGATGATGCTAAGAAAGGGGCCTCACTCCCTCCTGTGTGTGTGTGTGTGTGTGTGTGTGTGTGTGTGTGTGTGTGTGTGTGTGTGTGTGTGTGTGTGCTCGTTTTACTTATCAGTTTGTCAGTATATATTTTATCTTTGTCTTTTTGTATCGGATTATTTATGTACGTTGACTTTTTATTCTCTCAGTATTTCTATTCCGATCTACCTATCTATCTTCATAAATAGAGAGATAGATCTATAGATAGAGAGAGGAATAGGTAGATAAATGCACTAATAGATAGACAGATAGATACAGAGATGTTTTTTGTCTGGGATGCAGGAATCTACATCGACCTCGTCGCGCAAGTCCATAAGTTCGCCTCACCGTTTTCTCAAACAGTGGAATCAATTCCTTCTGGCTGCAACCCTTCAAAAGCGTTTAGAGGATCGGATTCCCTTGAGCAACTGCAACGAAAGAGATGCCTAAAAGTTGAGAGTGAGCGGTAACAGAGCCTCCCAACAAGATAATTACTTTAGAAAGTTGCTCCTCTCTTTGGGATAAGAATTGGAATCGCTTCTAGGCCAAATTACCAAGTCTGTTAATGTTCGTGGCTTCTGTGTGGAATTCACCACGGCCTGATCACGAGTTGGACTCGCTTTCGCCAGCAGGTACCTTCGCGACGTGAGCAAGTGCTCGTTATTGTCGATCTCTGGGTACTGCCAGGACCTCACACACCACACCCCATCCCCCTTGCTCAAGGGGGGACAGTAACCACTCCTAGTCAACGGAAAGAATCCGGCCTGAGCGGGGCTCGAACCACCGCCTGTTTGCTCGTGAAGCTTGCAGCGCGGCGCTCTAACCGATTGAGCTACCGGAGCTGTGTGTGTGTCAGTGTGTGTGTGTGTGTGTGTGTGAGAGAGAGAGAGAGAGAGAGAGAGAGAGAGAGAGAGAGATGTGAAGGGTTATACTGACATTTTACCTGCAATCAAATGTAGACATCAACTTGTTCAACGCCTGAGTGGAGGCGAGGGTGTGGGGAGCGCGTGCCGGGGAGGCCGGAGGAGAGGGGAGCGGCAAGAAGGAGAGGAAAGAAGGTCGGCTCGTAGAGGGTTGTACGTATTTACGAGTTCCGTCAGATAAATATTGGAATGTTTCTTTAATTCCCCGACGAAGAGCTTTGAGATTAAACTGATTCGTTGTGAAATTTTACATTTTTACACCTTTCGACTCTTTTTTTTTTAATAGTTTTTTTCCGGATAGTTTCGTAAGGCAATAACGAGAGAAGGATTTAAGGTACGAGAAAAATGGTGCAACAGCTTGTTAACCCGAGGTAAAAATAACACGGAAAAGGAGTAAAATCTCTCTCTCTCTCTCTCTCTCACCGTTTTTTTTTTTTTTGTGTGTGTGTGTGTGTGTCGCCGCGGTGGTGTCAGGGGTCGCCGTGGAGGAGGGGAGCCGAGGAGGACGAGCACCCGCCGCACAATAGAGGGAGGCGGTGGTCACACAAACGAAGTGATGAGCTCAGACACTCGGGTTCACGCTAAGGAGGCTGCGTCAGGAGGGAAGGGGGAAGGACGGGGAGCGAGCGAGCGAGCGAGCCAGAGAGAGAGAGAGAGAGAGAGAAAGGGGGGGGGGTGGCGGCAGAAAGGTAAGTTACAAAAAAGAAGCAGAGGGAGAACAGGTAAGATAAGATTGGGGAACAGGGAGGTAAAACTAGTATTCGTAGGACAGACAGACAGACAGACAGACAGACAAAAGAAGGAGAAAAAAATGAATGAAATAAAAAGAGACAGGGAAACAAAAGGAAAGGTTAGGAATGAAAAAAAAAAAAAGGAAAACGAAGAGTGATATTTTGTCGAAGCACTGACGCGTAAAACTCAACTCGCGCACCACCCATACACTTGACTAGACTGCCGCTGGGGGGGGGGGGGGAGGGGGGGGAGTGAAAGTGTGTGTGTGTGTGTGTGTGTGTGTGTGTGTGTGTGTGTGTGTGTAACAGTCTTCCCCTTATGTTACCTGAGTGAGCTAACGAGACAGGCATCATTCTCTCCCTTCTCTCCCTTCTCTCTCATCTTTATCTCTTCCTATCATTTTTTTTTCTTCCCCTCCAGCTTTGTTTATACCTCTTTCTTCCTCTCTTTATCAGTACTATTTTTGTTCTCTACCATCACCGGCTATGTCCCTTTCTTCATCCATATATTCATCCCCTTTCTTTCTTTTATAATATCACAAGCTATATTCCTCTCATCCAAATATCCATCTCTCCCTTTACTTTCTTTCATAACATCAATGGCTATATCCCTTTTTTCTATCCATGTATCCTAACCGCTCTCTCTCTCTACCTCCGTCATATTCCCTCATCCATTCATTTATCCATCCCATCACTAGCTATGTCCGTTTCTTCATCCATTTATCCAGTCCTTCTTTGCTTCTATTTCTCCACCTCCGATTATTCCCTTCCTCTCTTCACATATCCATCCCTTTTCCCGTCTGTTTCCCTCTTATCCAACTATTCCCCGGTACCCCTTTCCGCCTATTCCTCTCCTTCTTATCTTCCAGCATACCTTCCTTGCTTCCATCTTTCCACGTCCGACTATTTTCCTTCCTTCCCCCACATATCCATCCCTTGTCCCTTCTTTCTTCCATTTATCCAACCATTTCCCGGTTATCCCCATCCCCCGCACCATCCTATCATCCCGCATCCCTTCCCTGCTTCTCCCATCCTCCTGCGGCTATTCTCGTACCTGACAACAAGCCCCAGCCTCTGTCCACCCTCAGAACTCGTTGCCGCACCCCAGACACCGCTTATTCTCACGCTGGACCCGTTAATATTGCCACACAACAGCTGCCGCAGGTCTGGATTCAAGGCGCCCTACACCACCGCCGCCTACAACCCAGCCCCTCAGAGACGATCTAGCCAAATGCCTCCACCTCGCCAGAGATGATCCAGTCAAATGCCTTCACCACCACCAGAGATGATCTATAGCCTAATGCCTCCCCTGCTACCAGAGACGATGTAGCCAAATGCCTCCCCCGCCACCAGAGACGATGTAGCCAAATGCCTCCACCGACACCAGAAACGATCTAGCCAATGCCTCCTCCTCTCTTCCCTTTTGTTTACCGCTCCGTACACTCTAGATCCAATCCTTTGAGTGCACTGAATATCCCCCACAGCACATCCTCTCCCCAGACATCGGCTCTCTTCCTCGTCTACCTCACCAGAAACGAATTAGTAAATGCCTCCACCTAAGTTTCCTTTTGTTTACCGCTCAGCACACTCTGGTTCCGATCTTTCAAGTACACAGCGCATCCACCTCAATATATCTCTCTCCCCCGTCTGCCTCAGGTCCGACGGTTTTGATAGCCTATCCTAACACACTTATCTCCAGCCCGATATGATTTATACAACAATACTTCCGCCCCAAACCCTTTATTTCCTACCCAACACACTCTACAAGCTCTCCAGCCCCATCGCACTCTTTCCCTCTCGTCCACCGACCTCCAGCCAACTACTATCTAACAATATAATAATACCTTCACTGTTTTACTGGTAAGAGAAAAAATATATAGAAAAATGATTCTAATTATGCATTTTTCTTGACTGCAAATATTGATTAGTCAGAAAAATTATTTTATGCTGTTTCTCAGCAAAACGGAATGTGTTAATTCATGTTTAATGGGATACGTTTATCATTAATATGGAGAAGAAATGGGAGAAAAAGAAGAGGAGGAGGAGAAATTGGAGAAGAACGAGAAGGAAGAGGAAGAGGAGAAGAAAGATGATAATGATTATGAAGGAAGAAAATCAGAAGGAGGAGGTGAAAGACAAAATGAGCGAAGGAGGAAGACGATTTTTTTTTATCAATATATGTCTACTACTACTACTACTACTACTACTACTACTACTACTACTACTACTACTACTACAACTATCTTAACAAATACTACTGCTGCTACCACCACCACCACCGCAACCACTCTCACCCCCGACAACCAGGACTACCACCGCTACCATCACGCCACCTTACCAACAACAAAACAAGTATAATAACATTAATAATACACCACCGCCAGTATAGTAACGTTTTCTCCCCAACGTAACACACCACGGCACATTTCCAGGCTCCTCTGTATCCATAGGGGCGAACAGCGTCACCCAAAGAGATATAATTCAGTCCACGGGGTCACCATTCTCGCCTATAGGTAAAGAGAGCCCAGCCCGTAAGTACAGTATTTTTCAACGTATTATCTGTCCCCCAAGAAATACCTTTGTAGTGTGTGTGTGTGTGTGTGTGTGTGTGTGTGTGTGTGTGTGCGCCTCCGTGGTCTAGTGGTCATCGTGCTTGGCTACTACTCCGCGGGCCCGGGTTCGAATCTCGGCCCGGACAGTCAGCGTGCAGCTCAACCATGGCAGCTGTTCATCCTCCCTTTTGGGTTGGTCGATAAAAGGATACCTAGGGAAACCTTGGAAAAGTAACTGACAATCCCGGATTTCACATTCTCACCTACCACAGGCTCAAAGGGGCAACGGATCGGAGATGAGCACTGGAGCCACGCCCAGCTATAGCGGATGAACAGTTGGGTGAGCTGCAAGCCGACTGCCCGGGCCGGGATTCGAACCTGTACCCGTGAATTCGTCACTAGGCATGCTAACTAGTGCTCTACGGAGGCGTAAGCAGGAGTATGTTGATATTTATTCGGGGAGTTCACATTTTATCTTCCTGTACTACCTTAAAATTGTTTTTGGTTTACATTACTACTTTTTTTTATTTCTCCCTAATTTAGCAATACGTGGCTACTCCTATTCGTTGTGTTCTTGAAGTAATACCCCGCCACCTCCCAACGATGATGCGGTTATATTCTCCTTATTTCACCTTCTACGTATATAACTGTTCTACATACGATACGATACGATACGATTCTCGATGCGATGCTACATGCTCGTGCGTCCTGTCTTTCTTTCCAGCTACTCTCACGCGTCCTTTTCCTCCTTTATTCTTCTTCGCACAATTACAATACTGTTTTTGTTCTTAGCGGTGAAGTATGATCTTTTATCCCAGCTAAATACCAGTATATATTTATGACGATTAATTACTTTGTTCCTCTTCACTCATGCCAGACATCCATACTCGAACAAATTCTAAGTTTCAATAGATTAAAGTTCAAATTAAGTTCTCTCTTGACACTGGTATTTTTTGTTATCTGATGTACATTTTGCTACTTTCCCAAAAATCTTGCTGTTCCTCTTATTTTCCGACAAACCGCTACTTTCTTTCCCTGGAGTGATCATACTTTTTTTCCCGCGGGTTCAATCACTCATGCCAGACATCCATACTCGAACAAATTCTAAGTTTCAATAGATTAAAGTTCAAATTAAGCTCTCTCTTGACACTGGTATTTTTTGTTATTTGATGTACATTTTGCTACTTTCCCAAAAATCTTGATGTTCGTCTTATTTTCCGACAAACCGCTACTTTCTCTCCCTGGATAGATCTTACTTTTTTTCCCGCGGGTTTTGTTTTTTTCCTCCTCGCCCCTGCCATTCCGCCGCTCCCCTTCCCTTGCCATTCCGCCGCCTTCCTTCCCGGCATGGCGCTGTTTTCTTCCCCCGACGCACCGCTGTTTTTTTGGTTCTGGGACTGTGGTTAATTTCCTTCCCTGATCTGAAACTGCCTGTCCTCCCCTCTGCCACACTCCACCTTTGCCTTTTTTCCCCTTTACCAACTTATATACTACTTTCTTCCCTCTTGACACACTTATTTTCTACTTTTTTTTCCTCTTTATTTACTTATGTACGGTAGCTACTACTTTATTCATCCTAACATACTTCATTTTACTTTTTTTTTTCCTCCTGGCCTACTTATACTTTTTATCCTTCTGACCCACTTTACTTTTACTTTATTTCCCCGTGACCCGCTTAACACTACTTTTCTTCCTCCTGACCCACTTAACACTGCTTTTCTTCCTCCTGACCTACTTTACTTCTGCTTTATTTTCTCCCCCTGACGAACGTTTGACTACTTCGTTTATATGACATAACTTCAATATTTACTTTAATTTTCCCCCTCGAGACAAGCTTTCTACTTTCTTTCTCCTCCGTGACACATTTATTTCTATTCTTTTTCTTCCCGCCGACACCCTTCTTCTGTCCCTCATTGATGTACATTTTAATATTATGCCCCCGTGCAAGAAATTCGTTGGTCATGTAATGATATTTAGCAACCTCACTACGTTTGTTTTCCACTTCATTTGTGTTTATTAACCCCTAGGTCTTGAAGGCTTAGTAATTAGTAAAGTTAATTGATAAAAATGTTGACGGCAGCACATCGCGAAATTCAAGGTTCGGTGTGAAGATTAATGTGTGTGTGTGTGTGTGTGTGTGTGTGTGTGTGTGTGTGTGTGTGTGTGTGTGTGTTTCCCCTCACCCATACCACAAGAGCAATAATAATTCGTATCCAGATGAGGTCCTGTGACAGTGTTAAGAGTCTAGTTATTATACACGCTAATTAATTCTCTAGATTACAGTGGAGTCGCTTGAGACAGGCTACTGACTCGGTGACTTCATTTCCGACTGGGGCGCATTCCTACTTTATTTTTTTCTAACGTTCTTCATTTGTTTTCCTTTACGCTTTACCTATTCATTGTACTTGTGCATTTAGAAGACGCATTTAGTCGACTCGTTTCCTTTGTATGTACTACCTACTTTAATTTTTGTTGCGTTTCTCATTTATTTTATTTTACAATTTACTTTTTCATTGTACTTATGCATTTAGAAGACGCATTTAGTCGACTCGTTTCCCTTCTATGTACTACCTACTTTAATTTTTGTTGCGTTTCTCATTTATTTTATTTTACGATTTGCTTTTTCAATGGTACTGACGCATTTAAAGTCGCATTTAGTCGACTCATCTCCTTTGCATCTGTTCCCTCCGATGTAATGCTGAAAGGGAAAAAATAGTGAATATGCCTAATTTTGCCTTTTTTTATTATATTACAGTTGCATTTTGGAGTATTTTTTAGTCGGCCTCTGTTTTTTTTTCCTTCCAATGTAACGTCGAGAAAGATCAAAATAACTAACAATGATTTTTTCCTCTACGTTGTGTATTTCCTTAACGTTACTGTAGCATTCTCTAATAGCAGGTGGCCGACCTTTTTAACCCCTTGCACTTGTTCATCCCGATCCGATGTAATGCAAAAGGAAAATATAAGTTAACTTTTTTTTTCGCTCTCCTACGTTCATCTTTCTTTTTCCGGCGCGCATTCTCGAGTCGCATTTAGTCTACTATAGTATTCCCCGTGTACTTGTTCTCTCTTCATCTCTAATGTAAGACAAAGAAGGAGAAATAATGTGATGAACGAGGGTTAAGAAAAGATAATGTTTGGCGGAGAGTGTGGCGGCGATGTTTCACTGTTTTCCCGCTCCCTGCTTGCCTCCCTCCGCCGCTGAACAAGTCCCTTCTCTCCCTCCTGCTCATATGTCTTACTACAGCATTCTTAACCCCTTTAAAATCACCCGTCTGTTATATTCATCTCATATCTATCATCTACGTTATATCTCTTTTTTTCACTTCCTCTACACGGAAAATTCTAAGTGTTGTTTTTTTTCTTTTTCGTAAACAAACTTCTACAGCTGTCTTAACCCTTATATATACAGAATCAACCGTCTGTTATCTTCATCTAATACCTATCTCTCTTTTTTTTCATTTCTTCTACATATAAAATTCTCAGTGTTTTTATTTTATTTTCGTAAGTAAAACTTCTAAAACTGTCATCAACTTTATATATACAGAATCACCCGTCTCTTATCTTCATGTAATATATCTATCTCTCTTTTTCTAATTTATACTACACGAAAAAATTTATGGTTTCGTAAGCAAATTTCTGAAACTGTCATCAACTTTATATATACAGAATCACCCGTCTCTTATCTTCATGTAATATATCTATCTCTCTTTTTCTAACTTATACTACACGAAAAATTCTTAGGTTTTTTTTTTTATTCGTAAGCAAACATCTACAGCTGTCTTAATTAACCCCTAATACATATACAGAATCACCCGTCTCTTATCTTCATGTAATATATCTATCTCTCTTTTTCTAACTTATACTAAACGAAAAATTCTTAATGGTTATCTTTTTCGTAAGCAAATTTCTACAGCTGTCTTAATTAACCCCTAATACATATACAGAATCACTCGTCTCTTATCTTCATGTAATATATCTATCTCTCTTTTTTCTAACTTATACTAAACGAAAAATTCTTAATGGTTATCTTTCTCGTAAGCAAACTTCTACAGCTGTCTTAATTAACCCTTATACAGGAACCCCGTAACCGTGTCATCTATAATTCAGTATTTTCATCTTCTCTTCCACATTTCACCTCGTTCGTTTTTTTATCTTTACTAAATAGCCTTTTCTCCCTCTCCTATTACCCTTCCTCTCACTCCACACACACCATCACCACCGCCATTACCTCCCTTATACATTTTTCCCTGCATTCCACAACGATAACATTTTCCTCTTTCACCACATATCAATATCACTATTACCCTCCCTGCACGTCTTTCCCTACACAACACCGCAACCATTACTATAGCATTCCCATTATTCCCTTGAACCCTCGTACCATTCCTTCCATCACCGTTACACTATCTCTCACGCCACAATACCTCCAGCACCATTTACCTTCCCTGTGCCGTTTATCCCGTCACTGTTACCATTCCTTTCTACTGCACATGTACCTCCACCATCGTCACCATTGCCTAGCTCCTCTTCATCCATCACTCACTCCTCTTTGCATTCATTCATCATCTGTCACACTCTTGTTATTTCTGTTCTTTATAATCATTTGTCTGGTAAATACTCGTAAACGATTAATTAGACTTGGTAATTGGCGAAGATGGATGTTGTGCCTAACGTAACTTGTATTGGAATCCGTTTTATCGTACACGTATACTACAGCGTTCTTTACAGTCCTCGGATGTGTGTGTGTGTGTGTGTGTGTGTGTGTGTGTGTGTGTGTGTGTGTGTGTGTGTGTGTTTCCCCTCCCTCATACCACAAGAGATATAATAATTAATTCGTATCCAAATGAGATCCCGTGATAGTATTAAGAGTCTAGTTATAATACCCGCCAATTAATTATTTAGGTTACAGTGGAGTCCTTTAAGGCAAGCTAGTGACTCGAAGACATAATTTCTCGTAATATCTACAGACACCGCCGCTCCTTCCCGCGGGCAGCCCGACAGACTTGACGGCGAGACTGTCACACGTATCAGGAGACATTTCGCCGCCCAAGAGCACATATTTGACAAGGCTTTCGTAGGAGTTGTGGGCATTTCCAGGGGTAGTTTTATGACCCTGGTGGTAGTCTGACCCTTCTTCTGTACCATGAACCTAAAGAAACACTCATTAGAACCCGACTGATCCCCTCTTTGACCTTTAGAGATAGGTGATGTGAGATGGCAAAGCGTCTTTTAATACCAACCTGTGTGTGTGAGAACAGAGACAGCAGACAGACAGGTTTTGAGGGGAAAGAATCTTGACTTCTTACCTCCAGAGCATCGACTTAACAGAAAAATCCTTATAGTAAAAATAAAAATACAGGGACGGCAGGAATACGTAACTGGTCGGGAAAGATTTAAAAGGGAAAAGAGCTTGACTACTGAATTCCAAAGCATCGACTTCAAAGGAGTTTTCGCAGTCTTATGAAGAGAATAAACTGTAGAGTAAAAATATATGAGAATGGCAGGGATAGCTAGTCGAGAAGCAGAGGATGACAAGGTAGAGTTTATGCCTTTGATCATGGGGGTTAAGCGGAAGTATTCAAGACTAGATGAAAGGGTAGCGATTAAGGGAAACGATTTATTGAGAAGCAGGAAAAAAAAGCTAGCAAGGCGTAGTATATTTAAGAGTAAAGTTGAGTATATTTGTGAGTAGAATTGGAAGCTGTAGAAAGCAAACACACACACACATACACACACACACACACACACACACACACACACACACAGGCGAGGAGGGAGAAATGAGTAATGCAAGAGACATAACAGAAAGAGACTCAGGAAGAAAAAAAAATACTAACGACACGGCAATTCAAGAAAAGGAAAAGAAATAACATGAAACAGAAAACAAGAAAACAGTAAGACACAGTGAATGAGAAACACACACACACACACACACACACACAAGCCAACCAACCAGCCAGACAAACACCACCCAAAAATAAATCACCGCGAAAAGAAATGATAGTAATGAGCGACAAGGCTGCTCAAAGAGTCTGCAAAGGAACAAATCTCTCAAAGGTAATTCTCGGATGTTTTGGATACATGACGTGACCTTTTAACGCACGCCACCGCCAACCATTTGTTACATTGCTCCGGTAGAGAGGAAGAACATGATTTTATACCACGCCATCCGTCTGTTGTGCATGCTAATGGTAACTATACGCTACATAAGTGTATCTGACAGTTCAAGGTATTTTTTTCAGGTCGTCGCACACTCGGACAAGGGACTGACGCTGTGTTGTGGGGATAAAAAGCTGTATATGGAAGTTGTATTTGGAATAATGGGGGGTGGATAGAGTTTATTTATGGCGATTTTGAAATGTTGATATATACGGAATTAGAAATTTTCCTTTGCTGAAGTCGTTATACCGCCGGGCAAAGGAATAGTAATAGTTGTGTGTGTATGAAAATTAATCACTTTATAATAAGAAACGAAGGCAGATGCAGAGGCTTATATAGTATGTTTTGTTGTTGTCAAAGTAGTCACACAATCGGGCGAGGGAGTAATATTTTTTTTGTGAGGAAGAAAAAATTATGCATGCACTACATAGCGAGGAATGGAGATATTTTTCGTTTATACAATACGAATTTAATGTTGTGGAGCATAATTCAAGTTTTTTTTTTCGGAAACGGGCAAAGACTTTCATGAATTTATACACTGCCTCCTAAGAAATAAGAGGGTACACGCATGGGGTTTATTTAACAAGAATTTAATGTTGTGGAGCATAATTCAAGTTTTTTTTTCGGAAACGGGCAAAGACTTTCATGAATTTATACATTGCCTCCTAAGAAATAAGAGGGTACACGCATGGGGTTTATTTAACAAGAATTTAATGTTGAGGTGAGCAGTTCAACATCACTTCTGGTCGTATAGGAGGCGAGCAAGAGGGTAGTAGTAATAGCTGAAATATGGAGCATCGACAAGGCACAACGTAATTAGTTATTATCGCAAGTCAATTGGTGAAGAAAGTAATAGAGTTGTTTGTTCAGCCAACGGGTCGATGGAGAGAGAAGGAGCAGGGCCGACGAACAAATAATTGCAATGGGTTGATTGATCACGCACTCACTACCTCCTTCCCTCCGCTGTTTATCTTTGTACGCTCACCAATTTACTCCAGGCTACCTCTGCCCTGCCCTGGCCCGCCCTACCCTGACCTGCCTTGCCCAGCTCACCCTTCACCTCACACGCTCATCTAGGCTCTACAAGCACGCTGACCTGCACACACACACACACACACATATACACACTCACACACATGTAGACCCAAACTTACACGTCTCATCACGTTTCTCTCTCTCTCTCTCTCTCTCTCTCTCTCTCTCTCTCTCTCTCTCTCTCTCTCTCTCTCTCTCTCTCTCTCTCTCTCTCTCTCTCTCTCTCTCCTTGTTTTCGTTTTTTCGTTTGTTTATAGTTTTCACCCCGCCTCTAAAAGTCTAAATATAATGAAGCGTAGGAGTGCCACAGACCTCCCCTCCGTCTGTTCTCTCGCGCCTCAGCTCTGTAGCTACACGCGGGCCTTCACACACTTGGGTATGTAAGCGCTTCGTTCACAGATTTTCCAGAACGCCGCAGGTAAGGATACGTTGATTATTCGTTCCTACACTACATTTTTTTTTCAATTATCATCATTATTTACGTGCGTGTTATGTGTCGAGTGTAAGGAAATCTGTCCCTCCCTCCCGGTCACACCTCGACTGGCTGGGGAAGAGGTCACCCTTTTGGCGACTGACCGAGCATCATCCTCTTACGCATGCTACTTCTTTGTTGGCGTTCTTGTGCTCGAGGACGGCAACTTTCACAGCGAGGGAGGAGGCGCGTTGAGTGTTGCGAGGCGCGACATGCTGGCCTGGACACTACCAGCTGCCCGGCGCCCGCTCGGATCACCGGCAAAGTATTTCGTCGCGTGCTCTATCACTTACTTCTCTGTGTGAATCCTGTTTTATCTTCTTGGTGTATACATACATACATACACACGCACATACACACACACACTTAAATTTGTTTGATCACGAGATTTTTATTAGCTGCCCTTCCCTCCAGGACCACAGAACATGTATTCACGTGGCCGCTGTACTGTTGCCCGCGTGTGAGAAAGTAGTGTGCGTGGGCGGGTGTTTAAGTACGGGTGGGAGTGTGTGTGTGTGTGTCGGTGTAGTGAGGGAGTGGGGTGTGCACGCCTCGAGGGCTGCATGTGTGATTGGTTGGTATGCGATGGTGGTTTGCATTGGTACCATTGTATGGGTTGGCAACAGGGAATAAAAGTAAAAACATTCCTTTTCAGGGCTGTTCTGCACCAAAGTTCGCACACAAGTACAGCGAGCACAGTAAGTATACATACCAAAGTGTTTCTAGTAAGTGCTGCTCAGTTGCAGTGTTGTCACCTGCATGTTAAACATGACTAGTGTTTTGACACGGACAGCGGCAAAAAGTCTAGACAAGGCCTCAGCTTTCCTTGATAAAAGTCTGAGAACACGACAGTCTTAGTCAGCGAGCGCGCTTCTGTAGCGTCTACGGGAAAGACAAACGATATACATCCACCCTGTGCGGATGGCAGGAGCCAACTGAAGCCCCTCCTCTCGTGAACCCGCCCACCGAGGTGCGCCCAGTGCCACTCACCTGCAGCTTCAGGCCGCCCATGCGCTCTCAGCCCCTCACCACGTGCTGGCTCACAGATACCGCCATCTTGCAATGACTTCACTCAGGAGGAAATTATTGCGCGCTCCAGCCCTTGAGAAGCAGGGAGAAGATAGTC
Organism: Eriocheir sinensis; assembly: GCF_024679095.1. NCBI lineage: Eukaryota > Metazoa > Arthropoda > Malacostraca > Decapoda > Varunidae > Eriocheir > Eriocheir sinensis. The sequence goes on from NC_066511.1 coordinate 27,094,138, forward strand.
TGCCGCCACAGTGCCTAGAGCCGACCCAGCTGAGCCGCGCCGAGGAGAGCGGCTCCACCTCGAAAGTGCCTCTTGAACTGTTGCACATTTTAGCATGACAAGCGACTCTGTTTTCTTCCTTTTTCCTTTTATTGTTTCTTTCATACAGATGCGATATCTTTGGGCACATGTTAATGGCTTAATGATGAAAGATTACCTTGTCCATCTAAGCTTCTCTCTTGAGCTTTGTCCAGCTCTTCCAGTAATTCTAAGCTCTGGTGGTGTGTTTCGGACGCGTCTCTTTCTTGAGTGCGTCCAGATAGTGCAGTCAAGGTGGCGGCGGTGGAGGCGGTGGCCAGGACGGAATAGGAGGAGGGGGAAAGAGGAGGAGGAAGGAGAAGGTGCCAGCGTTCCAGTAAATACTGTCCACCCACCATGCACCCGCCCACTCACACCCAGCCCCACCCATCCCGGGAGCGTCCTGGTGAAGGGTGACGCTTACTGCAGCAGTGTGTGTGTGTGTGTGTGTCGGCAGTATTTCACACTGACGTAATAATCACAACATACATGATATTTTTGTATGTACTCTTAGGTGGAAGTGGCAAGAAGCAACTGATCTAAGGAAGTTGATATGATTACAAAACTTTCCTTTTCTGTACTGCAAACTGAATTAGCTCAAATCTAGAGCATTCAAATATAGATAAAAAAAAAAGTCCCTTAAAATATGCAAGAGGTTCAGAAGAAATCCGCAGCCATAGTCTTCTTGAAAAGAGCACATCTCATGTCATCAACCAATTTTTCGCGTCTTTTCTAGCTGCAAGTTGAAGGTGGTGGATGGGAAACAGGTGAAGCAGGTCACTGATTTATATTTGCAGTGACTGAGCTGTATTACTGACGCTGAACCAAGGAAACACAGCGGGGGCAGGGAGAGTAGCACACGCTGGCCGGAGCTGAGGGGAGCGAGGGACGTGAGTGGGTGAGTGTGCTGAGGTGGGTTGAGGTGGGTTGAGGTGGGTTGAGGTGCGGAGGTGGGTTGAGGTGGGTGAGTGTGCGGAGGTGGGTTGAGGTGCGGAGGTGGGTTGAGGTGGGTTGAGGTGCGGAGGTGGGTTGAGGTGGGTGAGTGTGCGGAGGTGGGTTAGGGAGAGTGTAGAATTATAAATACATTTCTGGTGGTGAGGAATATCGGAAAATTAAACCAGCCAGTGTTCACGCGAGCAGGCAGGGACAAAGCAAAAAAGTCTCTAAATAAAGCTTATAAAATGTGAAAAATACGGGAAATCTATAAAGACTCGAAGCTAGTCTAGAACTATAAGAATATTGCAAAAGAAAAGGTAAAACGTTAAGAGAAGACTCAAAGAATCTCTAAGTGAGTACTGAGATTGGGAGGGCAACAATAAATAAGTGAAAAAACTGTTAAAAGGGGAAATTGCAAAAGGGGAATTTCAAGGTGGGCTCGAGAAGGAAGCGAGACACAGCGTAATGCCTTCCTCGTAGACAGGGAAAGATTACGAAGACAAAAAAAAGCAAAAAAGGAATCCCTAAGAAGAAGAACGGAGCGCCAAAATATCTTGCAAAGAGGAGGAGGAGGAGGAGGAGGAGGTGTCAAGCTAACCATAAATGATAACAAAAGCAAAAAGAAGGAAAAGCTGATAAAAAGAAATGCTGGTAATTATGTCGAAATTGAAAGTAAAGGAATTAAAGTAGTAGGCGATTGTAGCGGATAACATATTGCATAGATGATAAGCAGATAAAAAAAAAAAAGACAAGCTTGATTTAGGAACACTTAAAGGAAACTAAGAGAAAGAGAGAGGAAGAAGTGTTCAGGGCGAGACAAGCGCGTCACAGGCAGCGGCAAAAGAAGTAACGAAATAGAAAAAGAAGAAGAAGAATAAGAAGAAGAAGAAAAAGAAAAAAGAAGTAAAGAAAAAAAATGTAATAGTAGTAGTAGTAGTAGGAGGAGGAGGAGGAGTAAGGCGCCTCCGCTGTGCAGTCATTAGCATCCCTATAACTACGAATCTGCTGGTCTGGGTTCGAATCCCGGCCTGGGCAGTCGACGTGTAGGCCACTCAGCTATTCATCCTTCCGTTCGAGATGGCCGATAAAAGGGTACCTGGAGAAACTTGGGGAAGGTAAACTGTGGTGACCTAAATGTTACCTTGGCCTGTGTCGGGCTGAGGGCTCTCTCCCACCACAGGCTCAAAGGGCCAACGGGACGGAGATGAGCACAGCCGCCACGCGCAGCGAAAGATAAAGGAAAAGAAAGAAGAAGAAGAAAAAGGAGAAGAAAAAGAAGAAGAAGAAGAGAAATGAAAATAAAGTTGTAAAAGAAAGAAAGAAGGAAGGGGGAGGGAAAGAAGAGGAAGAAGAAAAAGAAGAAAAAGAAAAGATAGAAGAAAAATAAGAAGAAGAAGAAGAAGAAGAAGAGGAAGAAAAGACAGAAGAACAAGAAAATAGAAGAAAACAGAAGCAGAACAAGAACAAGAAAAAAGATACTTCATAAGACAAAGGACGGAAGGGAGGCGGAGAAGACGGCGGCGGGGATTGCAGGGACAGGATGAACGCGAGGTGGAGTAGAGGATGATGGGGATGGAGTGGAGGCGGCTGGAGGTGGAAGAGAGGAGACTGGGGATGGAGAGGAGAAGGCAGGGGATGGAGTGGAGGAGGAGGCTGGAGATGGAAGGGAGGAGACTGGGGGTGAAGTGGAGGAAGCTGGGGATGGAGTAGAGGAGGCAGCTGCATGGGGTGGAGTGGTAGGAGGAGGCTGGGGCTAAAGAACCACTTGGGATGATTAGTGATAAACACGGAGCCTGAAAAAGCCTTGAGACGTATCGGCCACATCAATATCAATTTTCTTGCCGCCGGAGGAAGAGGATGAAGAAAAAAAGAGAGAGAGAGAGAGAGAGAGAGAGAGAGAGAGAGAGAGAGAGAGAGAGAGAGAGAGAGAGAGAGAGAGAGAGAGAGAGAGAGAGAGAGAGAGAGAGAGAGAGAGAGAGAGAGAGAGAGAGAGAGCGAGAGGAAGAAAGGAGGAGGAGGAGGAGGAGGAGAAAGAAGCGAAGAGAAGGAAGGAGGGCAAATACTGAAGGAAATAAAGATGAGGTGAGTTGACTGGCTGAAGAAAAGAAGTGAGGGTAGAGATGTAGTAGTAGTAGTAGTAGTAGTAGTAGTAGTAGTAGTAGTAGTAGTAGTAGTAGTAGTAGTAGTAGCACCACCACCACCAGTAGCAGTATAGGAAGCGAAGATGTTGTGATAAAAAGTCCGACAGATCGTCCGTAAAACTAATAATGGAATATATGATGGTAGAAAACCGTGGCGTGGTAGTCGCTGGATGCTCCTTTGTTGTTGATGTCACACCTGTTGATGTACACAGCTCGAGACTGGAGGCTACGCGGCGCTTGACCTCTGACCTTGCAGATCTTTCACACTGGGGCAGAGGAATTTAGTGTGCTTTAACCCGTCCGCTGCGATTGGTACAGATTTCGCCTTCACTGGTAACCTGGTAACACATACACTCCCAGGTCTTTCTCTGCCTCTGTGCTGGATAGTGGAGTGTTTCCCATGTGGTATTGGTATGATGGATATCCCCTCCCAATGTGCAGGACTTTACATTTTTCCTCATTGAATTGTAGCAGCCACTTTTTGTTCCATTCCCGTAGCTTGGTGAGGTCTGACTGTCGGAAATCCGCAGCCAAGGGGTTAATGCCTCAAAAGCTCAATTCGTCCATCTGAGAAACCTACACAATCTTCCAGGCACCTAGCTATCCCGTATTCCTTGATCAAACACACACATCTCCATCTACATTAAACATTGTCGGTTTATCTTTAACTCAAAATTTCAACTATACACTTCACGTTTCATCCATTTCTAAATCAGTTTCTTCGAAGTTAGACGTTCTGTATTATTTCTTCCAATTACCTCCACCTTCCAGATCCTAAATGTCACACTAGCCTTGCCCCCTCCCCCTTTGTATGGTGTAAGCATCAGATGTGGAAAGGGTTCCCCCCACAAAGCTATTTTTGGACAGAGTATAATTAGAGGCATTTCGCCTCATCAACTACCGTTCTCTTACTAACTGTCACAATGTTGCTTTCCTTGGTATCTTTTATTGCTATTTTCATGCTAACTGCTTTTAAATTTTCTATCTACATGCCTCTACCCCTCCCGCGACCTTGCTGCACACAACTTTCTACTCTAGCTCACCTGTGTGCTGCTCAACTTCCTAATGTAAGTGTAAATCAGAATCTTCATTCTTATATCCAATCACTGGTAAAGACAGGAGCAGCCTTCATTCGTCTGTATTTACTCCTTTCCACGACTTCAACCCTTTCCAACAAGCAAAGCCATGTAGTCGATGCAAACAAGACTGAAAATTTTGAATGAATGATGATATTGGTACCGTCAGTACATTTTTAAGCATAGTTTGTTGGTACTCTGTACCAGTACATTTTCTATTTTCACTCATCCTTTAATTAAAAAGATATTTGAAGACCACGTATGGCCAATTATGGTAGTATCATTTTAAATTTGGCGCGTGTTATCCACAGAGTTATATACGTACCTAGAGAGCGTCCGATATTCCTCTGTATTGTACTGTGTGACGCCAGCATCCAAACGCGGCGGCGATGTTGCTGTGTCCAGTTCACGCAAAGCTGACAACTTCACACACCTCCCTGTCTCCCAGGTTCATAACACCACAATTTGACATCAAGAAAAACTGAGGTTGCCATCGTCTTCCTGAGAAATTCTGCATAAATTGGCAACAATAATGTAAAAAACTATATATAAAATAAATGTGTATAAAATAATGTAAAGTATATATATATATATATATATATATATATATATATATATATATATATATATATATATATATATATATATATATATATATATCTATATATATATATATATATATATATACGAAAATGAGGGTCAAATAGCTCATAAATATATTACCACACTTATTTTCATTCTTTTCCTTAGTACTCAACTATTTTTCATCGTATCATTTTATTATGCACTGTTCCTGAATCAACACGGTTTTCTGATTAATGTTATCGAATACGTTCCAATGTAAAATTATCTAGAAGTCCTAAATTGCCTTTGAACATAAATTGTGCCGTGAAGGAGTTTATTCGCCTCGGGATTCGTTTACCCTGCAGCCCCACGGCCCAGACCCATACGGAAGGCGGTGACGGAGTGGTCAGCGTACAGGCGCGGTGTCCTGGAGCACCCGGATTCAATCCCCGTCCGCCGCGACAAGCTCACAATTTTCAGTCATTGCCGAGTGGCCAAAGACTACCCACATGCTACCTGATGTTCACCTATCAACCCGCTCTCAAGCGAGGAGGATCAAGTGGAGCTCCAGGGAGCACAATGAGCCAAGCGAGAATGGCGCCATTATAAAACACTTGCCTGCACCACAAACGGGCTTGAGCGAACCAACAGGCGACAGGTCCCATCTTGAAAACCTACCGGCGCTATAAGCTAAACGTAAAAAAATGTACTTCATTTAAATGCTGTTACTGTTTTCATTAAACAGAAACAATCATTAATACTTTTTTTTCCTGATATTTTTCCTAGCAAAATGTAACACTTTTTTTCAGTTACTTTTTCCTGTTACTTTCTTTCCGAACACCTCTTGGCTTCACCCACCAGCCAGCCACTGCCACTTCCTTCCTCCATGCTCCAAGCGTCTGTGTGAACCATATTGTTGGGCGACTCGCAGGCTTGTTGGCTGGTTGCTTACCTCGCTGTCTATCTCCCTATGCATGCCGTGTGGCTGACTGGCTGGACGATTGAATATTTGTCTGTTTGTAACACTAAGTCTTTTTTTTATCACTGTACACTTTTGAGCTTTACACCGCTCCTATCAAAATCGCACTTCCTGTTTTTCATTTCGAGTTGAAGAAACTGGTATTTATCAACGTTAATGAGCCTCTCCAACTAATTAAACCTGATGAAATTTGTAAAAATCTGGATTTACCGGTCTTGGTGTAAGAATGCTGAAGTACCCATCTTCGTGTCGTCAGCATATTTAGTAACGAAGGTAGTGAGTCAAGCATCGGTGTCATTGGTGTAAGTTATGAACACTACATATCCAAACACGGAGCCCTTTGTGATGCTAGTAACTGGCACCCACCCTGAAACAGCTCCAGGAATACCCTTTTTTGCTATATGTTAATCGGACAATTTGCGATCAATTTGTGTATATTACCACCAATACCGAGTTGTTTTATTTTACAGAGTAATCTATGGTGGACAACTGTTTCGAACGAATTTTGTTAACACATAAACAATGACCAGTGATTTGATTACGTCATAAACTGAGAAAAAGAGCTTTATAAAAGGTCAGTATGTTTGACAAGCAGGATTTCCTTCATCGGAATCTGTGATGTGACTCTCCTAATAAGGAATGACTTTCTCAGTAACTCACAGTTTGGGTTCTAATTATGTTCTCAGATAGCTTAATTCCACTTGCGTTAGATTATTTGGTCAGAGAGAGAGAGAGAGAGAGAGAGAGAGAGAGAGAGAGAGAGAGAGAGAGAGAGAGAGAGAGAGAGAGAGAGACGCGCCTTTTGTTAACTCTATCAACATTTTCCTGTAGTCTGGGTGCTCACCTGATGGCAATAATACACATCTACAAATGCATACAGGCGGCTCCCGTACGCTAGCCCGAAAGGGGGCGTATAGGACCAGTAGTCAGGCAGGCAGGGGGGGACAGGAGAAGGGAGGAAAGTGTGAGCCATAACTCCACAATTTCCTTTTTGCTCTGTGGTGGGCGGCGTGAGGGGGTGTAGCCAACTCGGCGTAAACATTCACTAGGGGGAGGGCGGCGGGTGGAAGGGTGAGTGGATGGGTGGGTGGGTGCGGGGTGAGTGGGTGCGGTAGGGAGTCCGGGTGAAGCCAACAGCCCCCAGGAGAACCATAGCAGCACCAAAAACTTCAATAATTCAGATATATCGCTCGAATCCTCCTTGCATACAGTGAATTCACTCAGCTGCCTGTGTGGCGGGCTGGCTGGCGGGCTTACATAGTGTAGGTGGCTGACTGGCTAGCTGTTGTGTGACTGGTCTTCGTGAGTGGCTAACTGGCTCTGTATGTGGCTTACGGGACTGACTAATGGCTGAATGACTTGACTGGCCGGCTTACTGGCTGGTCAACTGCCTGGACTGCTAACGAATGACAAGCTGACTGGCCGGATGGTGAATGAAACTGACTTTGACTGGTAAAGGTGCTATCTGACTGGATGGCTGACTGGTTTACTGACTTATTAACTAGCTGGGGATGATGTTGATGAAGTGACTGGCTAGCTGACCGACTGACTAGTAAAAGGATTGACAAACTGGGTGGCTAGCTGCTGGAAATGTGACTATACTATATAACTAACTGATCAACTGACTGCTTGATTAAAATGGCCGAGAGAGGGTGGGGGGGAGGGGGCAGGGAGGTGACCGGAATGAAAATCAGCGTATCAAAAGGGAGCTAACCTGTAGTGCCTCTAGGGAAAGTATGAAATTGAGGTATTCTGAATGATCTAGCACTTGAAGCTGATGTTTGATATTAGCTGAAAAAAAAGGCGTAAATGGGTGAAGATAGACGATACAGATAGATGAACAGCTAGATGAATCGATGGCTTGTTTGATTATTAATAGACGAATGGATAGACGAATTGATACAGAGACAGCGATAGATGTATAAGTGTATAAAGACTAAAAAGGTATATTCGTAGATAAATCGATGGATGAAATGATGGCTAAATAAACAGATAGATAGATAGATAGATAGAAATGTAGATAGGTAGATATACTTAGGAATGGACTGATAGGTGGAGAGGCAGAGATATAATTAGGCAGATAGGTGAACATATAAGTAGATAAAAAAGCCGATAAATAGATAAATAGAAATAGAATGGTTGAGTGACTGATAGATAAACTGATAGATAGAGAGATAAATAGATAGATAGATAGACAGACAGGGAGGTAGACAGGCAAGTAGACACACGGGTAGATAAACCAACCGGTAAAATACGTAGGCATACAACAGAATAATACACGAACTGACGGCCTTGGTTGCAGGTCACTTAACATAATGTCTTGAGACTACTAATGTGTCTTGGGTGGGAGGCGGCGGACTGGGGGGATGTATTAGGGGGTGGAGAAGGAAGACTGTGGGGGTGGCGGAGGAGGAAGACTGGGGGGGGGGGCGCTCACTCATGCGAACTCTCCATCAGCCGTGATTACCCTGCCCAGGACGAAGGTGTGCCGCCCCAAACACACCTGGCCTGGCCTCCTCCCGTCACTGGCGCCGCTAACGTACGGTAAGTCCGCCAAATCGTACGCACCGTTCCAGTTAGTACTCAGTTCGTGGGTTGAAGAAAAAACGGGTGAAATTATTAAGCTGATGCATGAAAATGTAATGTATAGTAATGTAAGAATTTGTGATAATGTAAGTCTTATAACTGATCTTAATTTTGACAGTATTTCATTATTTCCTTTATATAACAACCCTACTTTTCTGTTTTCATGATAGCAGTTTTTGTGTGATCGTGCGATGTGAATGTTTAGGCGGGCTGTTAATAACGGCCGTATGGCTCAAGTGACTTAATGTAGTAAATGAGGAAGAGCGTTATAGCAGTGGTAATAGTATATAGTAGTAGTAGTAGTAGTAGTATCTCTCTCTCTCTCTCTCTCTCTCTCTCTCTCTCTCTCTCTCTCTCTCTCTCTCTCTCTCTCTCTCTCTCTCTCTCTCTCTCTCTCTCTCTCTCTCTCTCTCTCACGGGTGTCGCGGGGTAGCGGGCTTTTTTTATTGTTTCCTTTTTTTGTGCCCTTGAGCTGTCTCCTTTGTTGTAAAAAAAAAAAAAAGACACCTCACCAGACGCGCAGACACCACACGCAGACGCGCAGACACCACACGCAGACGCGCAGACACCACACGCAGACCCGCAGACACCACACGCAGACGCGCAGACACCACACGCAGACGCGCAGACACCACACCCAGACGCGCAGACACCACACGCAGACGCGCAGACACCACACGCAGACGCGCAGACACCACACACAGACGCGCAGACACCACACGCAGACGCGCAGACACCACACGCAGACGCGCAGACACCACACGCAGACCCGCAGACACCACACGCAGACGCGCAGACACCACACGCAGACGCGCAGACACCACACGCAGACGCGCTGACACCACACGCAGACGCACGGACACCACACGCAGACGCACGGACACCACACGCAGACGCGCAGACACCACACGCAGACGCACGGACACCACACGCAGACGCGCAGACACCACACGCAGACGCACGGACACCACACGCAGACGCACGGACACCACACGCAGACGCACGGACACCACACGCAGACGCACGGACACCACACGCAGACGCGCAGACACCACACACAGACGCGCAGACACCACACGCAGACGCGCAGACACCACACGCAGACGCGCAGACACCACACACAGACGCGCAGACACCACACGCAGACGCGCAGACACCACACACAGACGCGCAGACACCACACGCAGACGCGCAGACACCACACGCAGGCGCGCAGACACCACACAGACGCGCAGACACCACCACACAGACGCGCAGACACCACACGCAGACGCGCAGACACCACACGCAGACGCGCAGACACCACACACACGCGCCACCAGACGCGCAGACACCACACGCAGACGCGCAGACACCACACACAGACGCGCAGACACCACACACAGACTCGCAGACACCACACTCAGACGCGCAGACACCACACGCAGACGCGCAGACACCACACACAGACGCGCAGACACCACACACAGACGCGCAGACACCACACACAGACGCGCAGACACCACACACAGACGCGCAGACACCACACACAGACGCGCAGACACCACACACAGACGCGCAGACACCACACGCAGACGCGTAGACACCACACACAGACGCGCAGACACCACACACAGACGCGCAGACACCACACACAGACGCGCAGACACCACACGCAGACGCGCAGACACCACACACAGACGCGCAGACACCACACGCAGACGCGCAGACACCACACACAGACGCGCAGACACCACACGCAGACGCGCAGACACCACACACAGACGCGCAGACACCACACACAGCAGACACCACACCCTGAGGAGCAGACACCACACACAGACGCGCAGACACCACACACAGACGCGCAGACACCACACACAGACGCGCAGACACCACACACAGACGCGCAGACACCACACACAGACGCGCAGACACCACACACAGACGCGCAGACACCACACACAGACGCGCAGACACCACACCCAGACGCTAAGACACCACACACAGACGCGCAGACACCACACGCAGACGCGCAGACACCACACACAGACGCGCAGACACCACACGCAGACGCGCAGACACAACACACAGACGCGCAGACACCACACAAAGACGCGCACACAACACACAGACGCGCAGACACCACACGCAGACGCGCAGACACCACACACAGACGCGCAGACACCACACACAGACGCGCAGACACCACACACAGACGCGCAGACACCACACACAGACGCGCAGACACCACACGCAGACGCGCAGACACCACACACAGACGCGCAGACACCACACACAGACGCGCAGACACCACACACAGACGCGCAGACACCACACACAGACGCGCAGACACCACACGCAGACGCGCAGACACCACACGCAGACGCGCACTTTTACCACGTGCACTTTTACTGTTTCATTAAGAAAGGTTTAAGGATTACCCTTTTGGGAGAGAGAGAAATCATAGTCCATGTTTCATCAAAATTATTGGCTACAACTGATTTTTTTTTTTTTGGGGGGGGGGTATTTCGTTGGGGATATACCCCAATGGAGGAAGGCAGTGCATGCCACACAACCACCCAGACGGCTGGTAGAGAGATACCCAATTCTTTCAGGGAGGAGGCCCAACAACGGGGCTGAGGGTGTCGGAAAGAGCCCATCTTTCCACCCCATGGCACCGGGCAGGTCTCGAACCCATACGCTCTGCGGCTCTAGCACCCCGCCGGAGCGCAAGGCGGAGAGACTACCACGGGACCACGGGAGCCCCTACAACCAAATTGCAAACATTTCGCGACGAGGGTGCACATGTGGACACATTTACACAATAACTAGCCAACCAACCGCCTACCACTGACTTAAATATGAATTTCAACTTTATTCACGACATTTTACAAATCAACTTTCATCACAGACTATATATAGGCCGGAGTTCAAGGTCCCGTACTGCACCCTCAGCTGACGGCCGTCGAACCAAGGCTTATATCTGTGTTACTTTTAGATTAATGGAAAATAGACTGTTACTGAGATGAGTTTACATACAAGTTTAATGATGAACAAATCCGCGATAGGGTGTTTATGCTCTGTGATGAATTTACAGACAAGTGGATGAATCCGTCATATAGGGTGTTTATTTACAAGGTTTATGACGAACAAATCCGTAATGGGGTGTTCAGGGTCTGCAATAGTAGGGTGTTCATGGTGTGTGGTAGGGTGTTCATGGTGTGTGGTAGGGTGTTCATGGTGTGTAGTATAATAGGGTGTCAATGGCGTGTTGCTTCCCTGCGCAGCGCGAGCGTCAGGCCCCAGCGTTACCATATTATCGTACTCAGAACATCGTATTTTCCTGTTTCTGACCCGTAACAATTGCAGAAAAACATCGATAATTAACCATCTGAACTCTAATTGTAAATATATATCGTTATCAGTGTAGGCTCGACAGTTTTGGGCCTCAAGCAGACGAAAAATGTATGCCTAGTACGACAATCTGGTAACGGTAGTCAGGCCCTGAACAGCTGACGTCAGGAGGCCAGTGTTGTGGTGCTCCAGCTGGTGTTGCTTCATGGCTGACTCCTGATTGCATGTTTCCTGCCCCATAATGTCCCAGGACTCCAGATAGCACCAGTAGGTAGCCAGAAGAGCCGAGGGTGATGGATTTTTGCTGCGCTGAGAGGATTCCGTGGCGCCTTATTGCCGCCCCGCACATGTTTTGCCTCCACGTCAACAGTTCGCGATCAGCTGTTTGGGAAGGGAAGGGACGGGTCTGTCTGCCTTGCCTGGCCTTTGTCTCTCAGCCACTTTGGACACGATCTTTGCTTCCATAAAGTCGCGTATGCCTTCACTGTGAGCCTTGTGCTTGCCTGGACGCCGTATTTTATAACCCGATGCCTGCGCAGGGGGACAGGCAGCCTGGGTCTCGTCGCCATGCAGTAGCCAAGGTTAGGGCGGCATTAAGTGACCCGGGGAGAGTGAACGTTACGTATTATCTGACCTAGTTTTTGTGTCCCTTAGCAGCACTTAACTACTCCAGCTGATGCACCCAGAAAGATGTTTAGGTCATTTTTTACAGAACAAATTGAAATATTTCCTTAAGGTACATCACATGAAACGAATATCACCTTGATTTTGGTATTATTCTAGTGTTTGCCCTTGCTCACCCCGCGCAACCAAAATAGGCTAGGGGGCCACTGAGACTGTGGGGGATGTGGTGGTAAACATGAAATTTGTCGCAAATGCATAGTTTTTTGAGTTATGGGGGTTGAAAAATACCCTAAAGTTCAACTGGATGCAACTAAATAAGGAATATTGTATAATTTTAGCATCATGACAATGACTATATATAGTATTTGGGAAAATTTCCTGGTGTTTGAAGAAATATCTTGTTCTGGATCTGGATTAATTATGCGTAGGGCACCCGTACAGGTGCATAACACGCATATTTGTTAGGGATAACATTGTTTCCATTGCTCCCAGCACAAGCACCATATTCTCCCAGGTCTCCATGCTTGCAAGGAAAGAAGGGGGGAATCCATTGTTCACAATATTCAGTGATATTTTAATTTTTACTGAAAAATATTTATAAAAACATGTTTAGAATAATGATCCTAATCAGAAATACTTTTTTTTGCTGGGTAGGTTGAAGGGAGTAGAGCCTTCCTGAAGAGAGGTTACAAATACATATTCACCTGTTTCTTACTGTGTGGGGGGTAGGGGGAGGGGAGAAAGGATTGGAGAGAAAAATGGGAAAACAATGAGACAGAGGAAATAGGGTAATGATAAAGGCTGAAGATTATCAAAAGGCAGTTTAGAATAAGAAGGGGACTTGGGCAGGTCATATTGGGTGTGGAACTGATAACAGATGGACAAGAAAATAAAGAGAATGGCACCAGAAGTGGAGGCTGTGTTAGTGTTAGAGCACAGATATTTCTTAACTGTATTTACCAAAGAAAGATTAAATGATATACCTCAGGGAGAACAGATCTACAGGGGAGAAGAGATAAAAGGATTAACCGACATCAACATAAGTAGGGAGGTCGTGATTAGACAGATAGATAGGCTCAAAGTTACTAAGGCGCCACATTCACTAGAAAGATGAAGAGTGCGGGGAGATCTGATAGAAGTATTCAGATGGGTCAGGGGTTACAACAAAGGCAATATAAGTAAAGCACTGATAATTAGCCAGCAGGATAGAACATGCAGTAATGGATTTAAATTAGAAAAGTATAGGTTTAGGAGGGAAATAGGCAGGCATTGGTTTGGTAATAGGGTGGTGGGGGAATAGAATAGACTCAGCAGTCACATAGTGAGTGCAGGGACGAGGATGACAAGTTGTTGCGGGGGGGGAATCTGGAGCTGCCCTGTGTAGGCCATTAGGCCTCTTGCAGTCTCCCTATGTTCTTATGTTCTATGCTAGAATTCCCCCATTAATAAGTAGAGATTTCCATCCATGTTTTTGTGCCACAAAATTAAAGATCTGTGTGAAGGGGAAACATATTTAGTATTTACATTTTTTTTTTTCCCCCTAATTATTATTGATTCAATGACTAAGGGTGATGAAGTGTTGGTCAAATGTATCCAGTTTCTGTCATTTGAGTTCATGACATGCTTTATAATAGTTCTTCTTACTCCTCCTTGGCAAAATGTGTATTGACTTCCAGTAGGCTACCTAATCAAGGTTTGCACTATGCCTTTGGTCTATCTTATCCCTCCTCATAACAACATCAATACATTTATCAGCAAGGCTAATATTATTAGATTTACAGAGGGTGGAACAATATGATTTTTTGACACTACTGCCCACCAGCAGGAGCTTTATAGTGCCTTTATAGACACTCTTTACTACTATATAAACATTCGACTTAAAGATTTGATCTTTCAGAGCTAGAGATGTGGTGGGGAGGCTCAGAGGGGGAGCAGGTGGGGGACCCCCTGCCTCCAGATACCCCACCTCAAGCAGCAAGTGCAACCATGGAGGACCCTCACGTAATTAAACAGGAGCTCGGAGACCTTAAGGTACGTTCTGTAACACAACCATCTGTTTTCTTATTACTGATATGATTCATTAACCCTAGATTACCAGCGTTACTGTAGTAACGTGGTTACCAGCGATGTCCGGAATTCCGGACAAATTTTGCGGGCTCAAAAACACATATAGGAATGGTACAAAGTTTAATCACTAAATTTTTACTTAAACTACAAAACATTCTTAATTCTAAGATCTATGAACTAAACATATTACTCTAAAACAACATTACAAAAAAAGAAGTAAGAAAATGTGTGAAAAAAAAAAAAAAAAAAATAAGCTGCCTCTCTAACCAAGGCTCTACTGCCATCACTGTGTTGCCTGATAGTGATGAGTTGTGCCACACGTGGAGTCTACACTCCCCCAAAATGCTCCAGCCTCGGTAACCCTTAGCTGCACAGATATGTCATATTTTCTTGGTACAGGTAACTCTCGATTTACGCGAGTATTGTGTCCTTGAAGAGGTCGCGTAAATCAAACAAGAGGTAGGTTTTTATCAAAAAATAAATATTCATTCAGTGGAGAGAGAGAGAGAGAGAATATCCATATCGCCGAGATATCTACTCAGGCACTCAATCTCAGTTTCACTCATGTGAGGAAGAAATGAGGGACACCAAGAGCGACTGGCTAGTATTGGTACCGGTACCAAGCAGTCTGGTACCGGTACCGTACCGTATAGCTGGTACCGTGAGTACTGGTACTGGTACCGGTACCTGCCCACCCCTATTGTTGAATAGCGTGGCAGCGTGGCTACTGTATTGTTGTTCAAGTGGCGCGTGGGAAGAACTGAGCTCAGCTGTGTGGCCACGGCGCCGTGTGAGTCCAGTTGCATGAGACATCTAGTGGCCACTCCATAAAATATCGCGTATAAGTGAAAAAACGTGTAAATTAAACATTTATTTGGATTTTGGACCCCGCGTTATTTTAAAAACGCGTAAACCAAACTCGCGTAAATCAAGAGTTACCTGTATGACATATTTTCCATCCTTGTCCAACATTTTGGACGATGGGAACAGTTTAGGAAGAAAGTACGGGAAAAACACAAAAGTACCTCACACACCAAGGGCAGAATGGCAACTGAGATGTCATGGCCGCAGAGCACCGTAGGTCTAGCAGATTTCCTTCCGCGACGCTAATTAACCCTCCATGCTGGGATTCCGAACAATGCTGGTAATCTAGGGTTAAGATTTAGATTTAACAATACAGTATCATCCTTTTGCTGTGATGTACCATCCAAACCTTATCATTGCATCGGGAAAATCACACTCAAAAAAGGCAACGCTGCATGTCAACAACAAAATAAAACAGCAGTTGTGTAGCCTATTCAGATCCATTATAAACTTCATTATCATGAGATGATCCTAAAAGCCAATATTGATGTTATTGAAATGCAAACCTGTACCCCACTGATATCCAGCTCAGTTCAGTCCAGTAGTAGGCATGGACTAAGCCTCTGCATTGACTCACACTTGTAAGCTCACTGGTTGCTTGAACTGGATGTAATTTTTTATTTTTTACTTATGTTAAGTTATTGCTGTCTAGACTATCTTTACTTGTTCTCATTGACATAATTTTCAAATGAGGTTCTTCCTTATTCATATTTCATCATTGTTAACATCTTGCAATGCTTTTATAGTTGTTACTTTTCTTCCTGACCCTGTAAGAATCTGAAAGTTGTCTTCTTATCACTTTATTATTATCATTATCATTATTTTTATTTTTTTATTTATTTATTTATTTTTTAATATCACGCCTTTGTGGTGCAGTGATTAACGAGCCTAGCAATGAGTCTGTGGGCCTGGGTTCAAATCTCAGCCAAGGCAGTCGGCATGCAGCTTACCCAGCTGTTCATTCTCCTTTTCAAGCTGGTCAGTAATTGGATACCTGGGGAAACCTGGGGAAGGTAAACTGTTATAACCTGGATGTCACACTGGCCCATCACAGCTTCATGGGCAAATGAGACAGAGATGAGCACTGAGGCCACGCACAGCTATAGCGTATTCCCCCAACTTTATTATTATTATAATTTTTATATTTATTTGTTTATTTTCTTTTTTACATGCCTCTCCTGCACCAATAAGCTTTCTTGGCGTGGTCTGTTGGTCGGCATCAACCCATTAGAAGTCTGCACAAATATTTAATTGTAGTGCCATTCATGCTTGGTTCATGCTGCCCCCCTAAGCTCTGCTTGATCATGTGGCACTATCATGTGTACCATTGAGTTCACAGAGTCTAGCTGGAACAGATTTGGGGAGGGATCATGAAGGCCTACAAGGGGCTCTTGAGAAACATGGGAGCGGCAAACAGGAAGGGAGGAGAGTAAATTGCTTAGCCTAAGGACTCCTCCCACATCCTATACATTTTCTTTTTTATTATTCTTATTTTTATATATATTTAAGATCTAGGCATGCTATGCTCTACCCTTAGATTTGCTACGATTTTTCCCCTCGCTTGAAACTTATTTTTCTTCAGTTTCATAACAGTCTCACTTTATTTTGCTGCTTCATAGCTAAAGTTACATTGCACAATATTTGCAAAGAAATATGTATTTTCACTGCTATAGATACATGATTGCATTACTAAACCTCAGAAACATTTATTAACATGATGCAGACACATCACAGGCTCAAGGTGTGCCGTGGTCGATATCTCTCCACGTTCATTATCGCGTTATTAATAGTAACATCCATTCATTGTAGCACACTCCACTGTATATGTTTAATGGGACCTTTTGAGGTGGAAAAAAATATATATATAAAAAAATGTTTTTGTCAGATTCAAAGCCTATTATAAGTGTACTTTCAAATGGCGTGTTTATTTTGCAGTGATTCTCATTTTTAAATGTCCCTTGCATCCCAGACATTTAATTAAAAGTCTGCCTCGTCACGCCGCCACGCCCCCTGACAGTTTTATTCCATAAATTGCTCAAACAATAAGGTTTATGCCTTTATTTTAGTTATCCAATCAATTCCCTTTCCTCTAATGCATCCTATAAGAGAAAATGTAGCCCCTCCCTCACTCTCCCATAATCCCACTCTCTTCTGCTGATAAACAAAGCAGAAGCTTTTGTTCTGTTCTTACTGCATTTTTAGCAAGTTTTGAGAATGGCCAAAATGGGTTGGGTTAGCAGTTGAGTGAAGGGAAGGAGCCCACCACTGGGGAAAAAACAACCCTTCATAAGGAAACTGCTTTCCCGAGAACCCCCAGTAGTGAGGTATGATATTTGCACTGAGAAAGGCTCAGTGGGCAAATAACTGTGTATGGCATTGATTTTTGGGCATCTGTTTAGGGATGCATTGAAGTACTTCCATGCCAAAAATCAAAGTTTTAGGGTAAAAAGAATCCGAGTTATTACTAAATAATAAAAAATGTTTTCCTTTCTTCGGCTCTCCTGAAAAATGTAGTTTTTCCTAACAAAAAAAATGAATACTGCCTCTATTTATTAATGTATTCTTATGAATTAAAATTCCTTTTCAAAGTCATTGAGATAGCAACAAACTGACAGTTTCCTTTTTCTTGATATATTTGTATTTTTTTATTCATATTTTTTCATGAAAAAAAAAATCTTAAGTAAAGAAAAAAAATTATGACGTACATGAAAAATCTGAGACTGCTTCATTATTAGAAATACACTGAAATACAAAATACTGTAAAACCATGATCATAGGTGAAAAAGTGAGAGATATCGAAACAAATTATAATGTAACAGATAGGGCAAGAAGGTGCCCTTAATGAGGTAAGTATATCATTTCAAGTCTAATAAATTATCAGAATCAAAGTTTTTCTTTTTAAGGAACTGCACTTTCTCATTTTTGTCTTTACAACCATTCTAACATTCTTATCTCTGAAAATGTAAAGTCTTATTTTACCCTTTACTCTGCCTTCCCTTCACTGTTGTCTCCTCTCCATCAAGCTCCCGTGTTCAGGCATAACTGTCCTTAGATGGACCCTTGTACCTCCTTCACCCTCTCTCATTAAACCACTTCACATCCTGTTTCATGTGGTCATTGTGCTTGGCAGGGCATTACAAAGAAAGAAAGACACCAGTTTCAAGTGACATATTAAATTAATATCTACTTCCGATAACAGGAGCAGTTTGACCAGCAGCAGGCCCTGATTGGCCAGCTGAAAGACATGCTGAAAGATAAGGATTCTTCGCTCACATCAAGAGAAAAGGAAGTGGAGGTAAACAAAGATCCTTCATATTTATCCTGTTTCATGGCACTATTCTTTTTCATCCTGTCACTGCAATTATATAGTAGTAATTTATGCATGAAACTTACTTTAGATTTCATCATTGTTCATGCTCTATTTGCTGAATACTGTTTTTAGCTTATTTTATGTTGTTATTTGGTGAGTTTTATGGATAAATTATGATAAAATAGCCATATAAAAAAGCAAGGAAATTTTTCAATTATTTTTTTACTAGCAGAACTTCTCACATAATCATGATCATCTCGATTGTATTTACTGTCTAGAAGAGAGTCAGAAGAGAGGTTTTATGAGAACTGATGATCAATTAAACTTATAGGAGAAGAGATTTAGCATTTTCAATGGGTTACGTTACAAACAGACTTGACATTTAAGTACTGATACCTAGTATTAGTACCACCAATGATCACATTATCACAGACATTGTATGTCTAGCAGCCCATTGAGAGTATGCTCATACATTGGCTTTCAAGCAATAATGGTGTGTATTCTGGATTACAGCCTTGCCAGACTGTAAACTCTCAGATATCCACCTTTTCCATTACTTGTTCAACAAAAATGTTTTTCCCATAACTTGCATTATTTGCCATGGTCTTCCCCATCTTTTCTCATTGATGTAGATTTTTCTTGTCCTCTATCCAACCTTTCATGCACATAGCCTCACACACCCAACACACTGCTCTGACACTGTACAATTTCTGACAGTCTAATCTTTATTACACAGCATTAGAGGTATACCAGGTACCTAAATCAGCAGACATGATTTTAAACAATACCCCACCTGTTCTGTTTGTACCATTGAGTCATGCTTGCTACCACTTAGAGTGATGTCAAGTCCTCCAGCTCACTCCATACACTCACATTCAGTGCTTTTAAAGTTTCTGGATTACCTTCTACTCTCGTTTGCTAGTTGCATAGGCAGCTCTACCACAGTTCTTATGGTAAAAATAAGTCTTTGACACCCTAAATCATACCACAGATCATTTTAATACACAACAATTGACACAAAACAACAGTTATTGTTGAGCCAGTTGGTGTTTGTAAGCATTTTGTATGGAACTGGGTGAAGCATTTCAAAGATGGTAGCAGTGTAAATATCACCACAGCCAAACCTGGTTGGCCCAAAGTGACCTCCCCCAAGGACTCTAATATTTTTTGAGAAAGAAATTAGAATAAGCTCTTTCTTGAGAATCATTATTTCCCATAGATAAGTTTCCTTGGGTTTACCAGGATGTGGTTTGGGTGAAGGCAAAGTGACAGTGCTTACATCTTTCAGACACTTCACCTTGTTAGATTGCACACAAACACCAACTTGCTCAACAATTTTCTGTATTTGGTGCCCATCTTTGTTTAGACCAATAATCCACGGACTATGATTTTAGGCATCAAAGACTTAGTTTTGCCCATTATAGTAGTGATACCGACCCCAAACTTATGAGTGAAGAGAAGAGGGGGGGCAATAAGCAACATGACACATATCTATTCATAACAAGCCACTAAAGCACTGAAGGCATATTTTGGCTTTGAGTTGAAACCTAATGAACTGTATGTACTTTATAGAGTTGCCAACATGATTATTTAGACTACTCACACCCCTAAATTATGTTTTTTGCATTGATAATTACATTGCTTTTACTACTGTAGCTTGTTCACATTTCTACAAAAAGTGACTGGTGTCATCATTTGTTTACTTGAATATTTTCAGGATCTTGCAGTCAGGTTGGCTAAAATGAAACCTCGACTTGAGAGACCTGAAGCTAAGAAGAAGATGAGCCAACATCTAGAGAGAGTAGGGCAACAAGGGCCAGCAGTGGAAAGCTTGTCGTCACCAGGGCCAAGTGTGGAACCAAGAAGTAGAGGCGGAGGAACTGAGGACAGGTCTGTAGAGGAAAAGAGACTGCCATCCTCTGAGAGCAGTAGTAGAGCAAAGATCTTGCTTCTCAGGAAACAACTTGAGGAAAACAGATCAAAGTTTGAGCGACAGCAGAAAGAGAATGCAGAAAAACGAGCGAC
Organism: Eriocheir sinensis; assembly: GCF_024679095.1. Taxonomy (NCBI): domain Eukaryota; kingdom Metazoa; phylum Arthropoda; class Malacostraca; order Decapoda; family Varunidae; genus Eriocheir; species Eriocheir sinensis. The sequence goes on from NC_066511.1 coordinate 27,114,703, forward strand.
CATGGATGAGATGAAACAAAGAATAGACAAGTTACGGTATGAAGTTGAACATCGAGACAGTCTTATTCAGTCCCTGCAGGATGGAAGCAGCTCTATGTCTGATGAATCTATGACACAAAAGCTTTTACAACAAATCCTACATAAAGACAATACCTTGTTAGAGCTTTCACAAAAAGTAGAACGTTTAGAAGAAATAATTCAGGAAAAACAAGAAACCTTGAGTGAAAAAGACAGATTGATTGAATCAAGAACTGAAGCAGTGACATTGGTTGCTAAGGCAGAAAATGAGAAGAATTTAAAAACATTACATGAATTGGAGGAAGTGAGATATCAAATGAAAAAAATGCAGGAGGAATTTATCAAGAAAGAAGAAGAATATATGAATGATAAGGAATCATTAACAAGGGATATCAAAGAAAGATCTAAAAAAGTCAAACAACTTGAGGACAATGGTCGCAGACTTGAAAATCTTAGGTTTGAGCTCAGTACACGCAATGCTGAACTTCAAGAAAAGATCGTCACTCTCCAAGCTGACATCAAGTCACTCAAGAGTCAGGCAGAAAGTGATCGGAATTCATCTGAAGGAAAGGATAACATACTTCAGGACTTGAAGCAAAAATTGGTCAAAGCAGAAGCTCATGGTCAGAAAAAACTTAGAGCTCTGGAGAAACAGCTTAAAAACATAAAGCAAGATGGTAATTTTGGTGAGCAAATTTTATTGCTACAAAATTCTATTGCAGAGTTAGAGGAGGAAAAGGGAAACCTGCAGTTAAAGTTGGTTGACTTTGATGACTTAAAAGCTGCTAATGAGAAGTTAGTACATCAAAGGAATAAGCTTGAAGAACAAGTGAAGCAGCAGAACAATGACTTAGATTCACAACTTAGTGCTATTACATTACTTGAAACTGAGAAAATTAAATTGGTAGAAGGCATCAACGAACGGGAAAATCACATCTATGATCTTGAATCTGAACTATCAGCCACAAAGCTAAGTCTAACAGAAAGCAATCAGGCAAAAGTCACTCTAGAGCTTAAGTTATGTGAAATTGAGGAACAGAGGGACATGGCAGAGAAGGCAAAGGCAGAACTGGAAGGTCAGATGTCAGAATCCAACATAGTATCTGTAGACCAACTCAAAATTGAAAAGGCTAGCTTAGAAGAAACCCTCCAAATCGTTACAAAAGAGAGAGATGAGTGGAAGGATAAATTCAGTGGTCAGATTTCTACTGTTGATGAGTGTGAAGGGAAAACAAAAAGAGCTGTGCAGGAGATGGAAGAAAAGACTAAAGAGTGTAAACGCCTCATGAACATCCTCACAGACAAAGAGAATACCATTACTACCATGTCAATAAAAATAGACAAACATGATTTAGTTATTGCTGGTATTGAAGAAAAACTAACAGCAACTATAAAGGAAGCTGATGAGAAGAAAATGGAGCTTGAAGAAATGAGGAGAAAGTTCCAGGAAGAAATGGAAATGGTAACTCACCTGAATTCACAGCTTGAAGGAAAGTCTGCTGAACTTCACGCAAAGGAAAATGAATTGATCACATTAAACCAAACTGTGGAGACTCTGAATCGGACAGTGAATGAGAGAAACATTAGTATTCAAAACCTTGTAGGAGAAGTGTCATCATTACAAGATGAAATAAAGGTTAAAGATAAGTCCATCGATGGTCATATTAAAAGACTGGAGAAATTGGAAGCCCAGCTGCATCATCAGGATACCAGGATAGAAGAGCTTCACACCTTGTGCATGCAAAAGGAGCAGCTGCTGAGTGAGGAGAGTAAAGAAGTTAAAATGCTAAGAAATGAACTCACCAGTTTGTCTCAGAAGTATGAAACAACAAAATCTTCCCTTGAAACTGAATTAAATATTGTGGTGACAATGATGAATGACCTGAAGAATAAGCTGGAGGCTGCAGATCTAGAGGTGAAAGTGAAAGAAAAAGAAATTCAAAATAATCAGATTGTAATTTTTAAATATGAGGAAGAAGTTTGTTCCAAAAATGTATTAATAGACGAGGTTGAAACCAATAAAAGATCTTTGCAAGAAAAAGTTAATGAGTTAAGCCTAGCTCTTACTGAAAAAGAAAATAATGTTCTAAAACTTCAGACAGAAGTAGAAGAATATGCATCTCATATTGAAAGCTTAAATGAACATATCGGAACATTAGAAAAACGACTATCAGTGCTGCAAGAAGAAAAGTCACAGCTATCACAAATGCAAGTTGCTTTACAAGATGAAGTTAATGAAACCAAATCTCTTGTGCATCAGAAAGAAGAGAGTTTACTTTACCTTAACACAGAAATAGCAAGTAAATCTCATGAACTAACTCATGAAGCAGAATCACTGAGACAAGAATTAGAGGAGAAAAATCAGCATATTGTCACACTTGAAAACTCTTTTAGAAGCCTCACAAGTGACTTGGAAAGCAAAGCATCTGAGGTAGAAAAATGGCAGACAGAAGCCTTAGAAAAGAGTGACCGTCTGGCTGAGCTGGCACGTGCATTGGACTCTGCTCATCTTGAAGTGCAAGAGAAAGATGCCACAGTAACAGAACTCTACACTCTCATAGCACAGAACCAGGAGCAGCTTACTGTTGCTCAGGAAGAAAAGCATCATGCACAAACACAGCTAAGTGAACTCCAGGAAACCTATAGACTGAAGGAAGGTGAGCTCTTAGAAATTCAGAATCAGTTGCATGGGACTCAGACATCACTAGCAGAAATACAAGACCAGTTGGAAAAGTCCCAAAGTGAATTGAGTTCTACATATACTAAACTACAGGAAGCACTGGGTCAGTGTCAAAATAATTCCTCTGTTATATCTCAGTTGGAGCAAGACCTCCTGTCAAAGTCAACCACTATGAAAACGGCTGAGGATCAGTTGGGTGACCAGTTAGAAAACACCAAAAAGGAATTAGAGGCTGTGAGTGCTGAACTACAGACACAGAAATCAAAGGTAGCCAATTTGGAAAAAGAGATTCAAGAAAGCAGAGAGTATGCTGAAAACCTGGAAATTGGCTCCACAAAGGTTCATGAATGGGCCACACAGTTACAGAGTGAGTTGGAAACAGCCAAGGCACAAAAGACCTACATCGATAATGAGCTTTCAGCTACTAAAGATGAACTGATGTCTAAAAGCAGCCAACTAGAGAAGCTTCAAAATGAACTTGAACAAGAGAGACAGAGTGCACAATCCCTACAGGCTGAGCTCTCTCATGCCCTTACCCTCAGTGAACAAAATGAGGGTGAAGTGAAAGCAATCTCACTTTCCCAGCAACAAAAAATAAGTCAGCTAGAAAGTCAGTTGCTAGCAGTTACCCAAGCCCGAGACCAGCTAGAAACAGATATTCAGGAGACAAAGAATCTCTTGCAGAGTCAGACTGATTTTAGTGTTGAATTGAATGCTAATGTAGAGAGTCTTCAAGAAGTAATCACCAAAAAAGATGAAGAAATACAAATGCTTCAAAGTACTTTACTTGAAAATCAAAAGGCAAAAGCTGAAATTGAAAGCTCTTTAAAAAATGTAATGGAAGCCAAAGCAAATTTAGAGAGTAACATTCCATCCCAGTCTCATCCCTCTTTCCTTGCTGATGACCAGGACACTTACGTGTTTGGCTTGAAGAATGAACTTGAAGCAGCACAAATTCACTCCCAACTCCTGGAGAAGGAGCATAATACCCTTCATACTGAAATAAACAGTTTGAAACAGCAGTTGCAAGAGGCACGGCAGACAATCACACAACTCCAAACCTCCCTGGCTGGGTCAGCAACACCCCCACAACCTGAGTGGGATGACTGGGGAGAAGTGGATCTGGGCACACCAGATTCACAGGGGGCCGTTCAAGTTCAGGCAGACACTGATGTCATAAACCTTAAGAAAGCTTTAGCTGATAAAGATGAGTTGTTACAAATGATACAGGAGCAACTAAAAGAAGCACTGCAGCAAGTAAATACCATCACAGAAGAAAAGAAAGTTTTGGAACAGAAAAGGAGGAGTGATGAAGTTGCTGCAGCCCAACAACAACAGCAACAAGATCACTTGAAAGATGAACTTAATACTTTGAGTGAAGTACAAAGTGCTTATGAGGAGGTAAAACAAAAAGTCACTGAACTTGAAAATGAACTTGCTGGAAAACAGCATGAAATTGAGATTCTTCAGCACACACACATTGATCCACAAGGACAGCAACATCAAACTGTTGCACAGGACCAACAGATGTCTGTTGGTCATTCCCCTGAGGGAGCAAGTGATATTCATCCCTCTGAAGGAACAAGTGATGCTTGGCCAGCAGATTCAGTAGAAGCACAAGGTGAGGGAATTCAGCCTTCTGCAGTTTTGGAGAATGAGGAAGCTGTTACTCCACGGACACAACCTGCTGCGGATGATCCCTTCTCTTCCTTGAATACTGCAAACGCAGAAAGCAGTGAGCAAGATCCAGCTAGTTGGTTTGATCAAGAGAGTATACAACAACAACCATTCCAAACAACAGAAGTTGCATTTCCACAAGAGACTTCATCCCAACCTCTGCCAGAGCAGACCCAGACAGAAATCAGTCTTGAGGAGTTGCAGTATAAGCTTTCCTGGTATGAAGAAAATTGGTCCACCTGGACTGGGCACTACACTCAGCTGCAGGAAACCCACCAAGAGGCTCAGCAACAGATAGCACAATTAACACATCAGTTACAAGAGCTCCAAGTCACATCCTCACAAAATGTTGATACAATGGAAAAGTCCACTACTGATGACTCTACATTATTACATAATGAAATTTCAAACAAGCAGCAGCAGATCACTGATCTACAAAACAAGCTGGCTCATGTTGAAGAAACTTTTGATCAATTGAAAGGAGAAAATTCCACTTTAAAAGAAAAAATTGAATATTTCAAGGCTCTTGAAGCACAGTCTGATCTGTCTTCAGATTCAGGTTTGATTGCAACTCGTTTAGCTGAGGCTGAAGTGGAAGTTGACCGTTTGCGGGGCTTTGAGACTCAAGTATATGAACTACAGAGTCAGGTTCAGGCTCTCCAGCATCAGGCAAGTACACTTTATTTTTAGCATCTAAAATAAAATAACGTAGTCCTTGCAAATGCTTGAGAAAATAAATACACTGAAGAATACTTTCACTTGCTATACACTAATGAATTGTCTAAATCTTTGTGGATTACATGAAATATAATCTAACTAGTACATGCTACATTATAACAATGGATTATTTAGGGTTGTTATTGAAATACCTCATTCTTCACATAAGTTTCCTAAAAAAACATTGTTTGCTGTGTGATTCTAACTTTCATTTTACTGTTTCCAGTGCAATGCCATGCAGAACAAACTGGCAGAAGCAGAAACTGAAAGAACTCGCTTGCATGAAATTGAGGTTCTTTACGGTGAACTGCAGTCATGCATTCAGGAGTCCGAAACCAAACGGGAAGGGTCCAAGTCTCGTGTGCAGGAACTGGAATTGATGGTGCAGTCAGCTGAGTCTGAAATTTCACGACTGAGAAATGAAATTGAAGTGCTTAACCAAGCTAGTGAGGCCGTGCAGAGTGACCGAGAGAGACTCGAAACAGACGCACATGGTCTTGGGGCAGAGATGACCAAACTAGACTGTGAGGTTCAGCATTTGCAGAGTGAGGTGAAGAAATACAAAAAAGAAATAGGAAGACTACAAAATGATAATGATGCTTCTAAAGCAGAAACTCTGACACTACAAAATGAAATTGACCAGTGTAAAGCTGAAATTCTCAGGCTTGAAAGGGAAAATGAAGGTCTTCAAAGTGATACTGCAGGAACAAGAAGTCAATATCAGAGGTTAGAACAAGAAAGTAATCAGTTAAGAAGTGAACTGGAGGTCATGGAGGGAGAGCATGGAAGATTACGATGTGATTATGAAATCCTTGAGGGAGAAAACAGTAGGGTAAGAGGAGAATATGAAGCCCTCTCTCAGGCAAGCCAGTTGACTGAAGCTGAAAAAGAAAGTCTTGATAGTGAAGTACAAAGAATAACAACTCAAAACAATACACTCACATCAGAGAGTAAACACCTTCGTGATGAGATTCAAAGGTTGACGGAAGTTAGCACTTCAGCAGAAACTGAAATAAATCGCCTGAGATTGGAAATTGAAAGATTTAGATCACTTGATTCTCAGTACAGAGAATTAGAAGGAAAATATAGTGATTTGCAGAGCCAAGTTGCTTCTTTTGAAAGTGTACCAAGTAGCAAAAGCATACCTGCCTCTGAGCCTTATAATCTGTTAGCAGAAATTGATTGGGGTGCTGAGGGTCATATTGAAGATGAACACCTGTTACAGTCTTCTGGTGATGCAAAGTACCAGGAAGAGATAGAATCCCTTAAGGAGAAACTAATTGCATTAGAAAAGGAAAAGAATGGTATATATGATGAGCTTCAGGCAGCAAAAATGAAAAGTGGAAAGATGTTACAAAAGCTGAAGCTCACACAAAATAAGAATGAATCTTTAACTAAAGAAATTCAAAAGTTGAAAGCAAAGGCTGGAGGCTTCTCTGACTTAGACCAAGCACTGGAGGAGGAATGGAAGGCTCAGGTCACAAGAGCAGAGACAGAAAGAGATGAACTGAAGCAGAAACTTGATGAAGCTGAGAGTGAGAAAGAGCATCTGGCCAGTCAGGTAGATGTATTAACAGCAGCACAAGAGAAGTACCTGGAGCTGAAGGAGAATCAGGACAGCACACTCCAGCTCATGAGGGTCCACAACAAGGAACTTGAAGGCCAAGTACATGCCCTGGAATGGAGAATATCAGAGCTTGAAGAGAGTTTAGAGGAGCAACAGAAAATGGAATCCCCCTCCACAGATCATCCTGCTGTTCGGGATGCAACAGGAGAAACCAAGAAAGCAGCTCAACCAACAGAGGAACTTTATTCTCTTTCAAAACAAGTCTCGGACTTGCAGCAGGAAGTTGAAGTACTGAAATCAGAAAATAGTAGGTTGCAAATATGCAACGAAGAGTTTGAAGAGAAGATCAGACAGCTTAGTAGTGATAATGAATCCTTCCAGTCACTTATAAACAGTCTCAAAGCATCTAAAGCAAAGGCAGAAATGGATGTCAATAACTACAAGTCATCCTTTATTGAACTTGATTCTGAGCACAACACCCTCAAAAAGGAAAAGGAGAAAGCGAATGAAGAACTCAGAGAGCTGACCTATACCCACGACACCCTCAAGGCTGCATACAACTCCATGTTTTCTGAGTATAATGACCTGCGCGATGTTTCCGACAGCTACAAGCATGACGTAGGAATTCTAAAAGGAGAGAGGGACCGCCTGGTTGAGGAGGTTGAGAGTCTTAAGAAGCAGTTAGGAGCTTTGCATGAAGAAGAAGAGGAAGAAATTATACGTGCCTTACAGGATGAGTGTTTCAGTTTGAGGGAGCAAAATAACCTGCTGCATGAAGGGGTGAGTATTGATAATGCAATAGAAATGACATTGTTAATAGTAAAAATACAAGAGTTATCTTAAACATTATGCATAGAACACTAACTTCATAACTTGTATATATGTTGAAACCAGATATCAGATAATAGTAGTTGCATATAAAGTTGCACTTAGACATATGTATGCATATGGAGAGGTCATTAAAAGTAGTAATAAAAGCAGGACAACATCAGCATAAGCTTAACCCTTATCTAATTCAAGTAGGTAAATTGTTGTCTTATTCATTATTATAATAAAGATTCTCAATAGTGTTCTTGCTTAAGCTTTCACTAGAATTTTGGAAAGTTTGGGGATTTGGAGGACTAACAGGCAAAGCATAGAAAATTTTCTCATAACTCTTAATCCCTATGCTTTGAAACAGCCACCAGTGTTCATACTTGGGTAGTGTCACTTATGTCAATACAGCCACCAATGTCTGCAACCTAAGAACCCATATTGGAGTAAATTGTAGGCTGTGATGACATGTGGCAGCCTATTTTTTAATACATTTCTACAAATTACTTTGGGTTTGTACATAAATGAACTTGTTGCTGCCTGTATAGCCAATACAGTCCATTACCGTGTTAGAACTGAATTCTATTTCTTGTACTTCTCGCAGAACACTGCCCTAGAAGTACAGGCTGAGGATGCCAAAGAAAAAGTCAGCAGGATCAATAATGCACTGGATCAGAACCTTGAAGTACAGCAGCTTCTTCGAGATGAATTGACCAAGAAGAATGAAGAGATGGCCTTCCACACTACCACCATTGAGGGCCAGGACCGTCAGATAGCTTACCTCAATGCTGAAATTGCTGCTATGAAGGCCAAACTAACACAATATGATCAGGCTGAGGAGAGCAGTGAGGAGCTTACACAGAAACTACAGCAGCAGGTTGAGCAATTGCAGGAAGTTAATCAACAACTGCAACTCCAGGTACAATATTTTGTGATTTATCACATGAAAAAATATGAGTTAGCCTTCATAAAAAAAAACTGCATTAATTCATATAATACTTATCTTTCACTACGTCTGAGTTCCCTCTTTGGTATTTCAGGGTAGACGTGGATTCACCTGAAATTTTTAATACTTACATAACACTGGCTTTATGCTATTTCTTATTTATACAGTTTCTGGAAAGATGTAATGAAGAGAAATCCCATATTAGTCATTTTATGTTGACTCACAAACTATCTTCACATCTCGAATTCAGGTAAAATCAGCTGAAACTTCTCTTACAAAGTTGGCAAGATCAGGTCAAGAAGAGGACAGTTCTGCATTTACTCCCATGGACTCCTCTAGTTCTGAGCTAGAGGCAGCATTGGCCTCTCTACACCTGCGAGACTTACGATGTCAACAGCTCTCTCTTGAGATTACAAAGGTATAGGCTGGTATTACAAGACACTTTCGCTTCTCACTTCAGCTATTTTTAAAGGTCAAAGAGGGGGTCAGTCGGGTTCTAACGAGTGTTTCTTTAGGTTCACGGTACAGAGGAGGGGTCAAACTACTACCAGGGTCATAAAACTACCCCTGGAAATGCCCACACCTCCTACAAAAGCCTTGTCAAATATGTGTTCTTGGGCGGTGAAATGTCTTATGATACGACCCATATTATCCACCAGGAATCAAACATAACATATACAAGAAGAATACCACATATTATCATTAAGAGTTTTGTTTGTTAGCCTTTTTACAAAGTTTTTATGGTTGCATTTAAGGGGGCTAACTTTTACAGGGATACTACCTTGGTGGGAGGGGGAAGCTTACATTCATCCCTCAACTGTATATATCATAACTAAGATAGAAGACCAGGTAACTTTTAAACCAATAAAGAGCAAAGCAAACTGAATTACTGAGTGGTTCTAAGCACCAAACTCAAGTCCTGCAAAGAGTCAGATTTTTTGTCCCATTAAGAGTGGGTCCACTCTTACACTACACTTACACACAAGATAGCTAGTATATATGTATATGCAGTAAGTTTTTACAACCTTGATGAAATAGGCTGCCTTAATTTGCTGTAAAGAAGTAATGATCACCCATAATAGAACACGTTTATTGACCATTTCAGTTGCTCGAGGAAAGAGATGCTTTACAATTGAAACTCAGTGCTTCCTTAAGACAAACACAAGAGCTTAGTCGTGAGTTGAGTTTGAGTCACCAGCTCCCACCACCTGCCTCCCCTGCACCCTCTCTCCACCAGAAGTGAGTAGATTTTTTATTTAAAGAAAAATCATATATTAAACTAATTGTAACCAGCCTTTATTTGAATGAAAAACTAACATGTGCACTAATGGATTCATATGATAAGAATTATTTCATTTAGGTTACTGCTGCTTATTTTTGCTACTACCCATTGCATTGATTTTAATTGCTAACTAAAAGAGTTACATTTCTTTTCAGGCTTGCTGAATTAAGAGAACTTAATGACTCTCTGGAGCAGAAAGCTTTATCCAGTCTTCAAGTATCAGCCTCAGGTGGTCTAGGTCAAAGGATGTCAGTGCCTGGTCTGCCTTCCTCACCCATGTTTGTATCTCATACAGCCCCTGCGACACCTACTGCCACCAGACATGCTGATTACACACTTAGTAAGTTGAGTCTTAGATCATGCTTCTCTGTAGATACTAATGATGTGATATTTCCTATGGTGATGTCTTTACTCTGTAATACATTGAACATTTTCCATAATGTTAGGAAACATTACGCTTAGTACAACCTGTGCCTAAGAATTGTGATCACTCAAACCCTTCAAACTACTGTCTTAAAGCTTTGTTTGTCATCCTAAAGCTCTTGAAGTTATCTCTCAACTTACAATCTTTTTTCTGATCAGCAGTTCAGATTCAGCAAGGGCCATTCTGCTGGTGATCTTGCCTTTCTAACTGATTCCTGGTCATCCTCTCTTAGCCATTTCAGTGAACCTTTTTTTCTGTCCCCTTAAACATTTCAAAAACTTTTGACAGAGTATAACACTTAGCTTTGCTTTTTAAACTACCTTTCTACAGATTCTATCCCTCTCTCTGTACTTTCATTCCTAGTTTCCTTTCAGGCAAAGCCGAAAGGACTTTAGATGACTTGGGCGAACACTAAGGTATACATGTTTCAGGCTTATTGGATGAAACAATACAAATTATTCATATGTGTGGCAAGGACATTGAAATCCTGGAAAACTTCACATTACCTTGGGACCATAGTGCAGAACAGTGGGGTTTGTCAAGAAGTCTTATAGTGGCTTGGCTTGGCCCACAGTGTTATGAACTCGCTCAGCACAAGTATATGACATTACCAATGCCTGTGCAGAAGGACAAAGATCTGAATCTTCATGTTCCTTATGCTCCCTATCTTATTGCATGGCTGTGAGACATGGACACTTAATAGTGACGAAGAGACAAATTAATGTCTTCATTAATAATTGACTACACAAAATCATGGTTTTTCGCTAGAATGATTGTGTCAAACTGGTGATTATTTTGAGACTGAATCGAGGCCTATTACTCGCATGATCCCAACCACCAACTCCTTCTATATGGGCATGTGGCATGTTACCCAAAAGTCAATCCTACTCACTGAGTTGTTTCTGTAAGAGATATTCCCTTGTGGAGGAGGCCAAGGGGATTCCAACAAAGCCTGGAACTTGAGCAAGGCCATGGATCCTTCTATGAGGTACTTAGGATGGAAGGAGGCCAGCATGGAAACTTGCTCTGAAGGATTCATGGAGTTGGTGTCATAGGTTGGGTGAGGTGACTTCCCCCCCCCCCCCCCCCTCCCCAGTGTATGCCCCTATTGATGATTAACTTATTCCTTTCAAACTTATCTGTTTTATTTGTCATAGACAGTCACTGTTCTACCCCTAAACCTATAAACAGTAGTGGTCTGCAGGGTTATTTCATCTCCCACTCTTAATTCTTCATTCATGATTTCTTCAAAATAAACTGTTTATCCACTCTTACAGAGATTACTTTTTTTATAGTAAAGGAAGCAGCTAAAGGGCAGAAAAAAGAAGAAAAAAAAGCCCACTAAGCATTGCTGCTTTCAAAGAATCAGTCCCAAGAACACATTTTGTGTCATTCACAAAATGTTGTCCGGAAACCCCAAAGTCGCATAAAGCACGATTGGCCTCGGCTGATTAAATAGGCTAAATATTGTCCAAAAATTGGCAAATGACACTATTTGCATCGTTTTGGGGCAAGTTGTGAGTGAGATGATCAATTTCAAAAGTAAGTGTATAGGTAGCAACGCTCAATGACATTTATTCCACAGCATGGTCATTATATTTGCTAGTTGCCTCCTTCAACCTTGCCCGCTCCCTGCCACTGGAATGAATGAACAAAATATATCTTCGGGTCTGAGAGGGTTAAGTGAGGGGTCAATTTTGGATGGAAAGGTGTCTTGATATTCTTCTTTTTTGAAAGGGTTCAAGTCATTGGCAGGAGGAAATATAGAGGAAGGAAAGCTGTTCTAGGGTTTATCAGCAAAAGGAATGAAAGAGTGAAAGTGCTGGTTAACTCATGCACAAGGGATTTGGGTAGCATAGGAGTGAGCTAGAGTAGAAAGACATGTTCAGTGGGGTCATAGGAAGGGGAGAGGCATGCAGTTAACAGTTCAGTTCAATTCAGAAGACCAGTCAGCATGAAAATATTGATAAAAGATAGAAAGAGAGGCAACACTATGGTAGAGTTTAAGAGATAGAAGACTTGTCAGTAAGAGGAGAGTTGATGAAACGAAGAGCCTTTGACTACTCTGCCAAAAATTGCTTTGTGTGTGGGCAGACAAAACCCATGTACTATATGGATATAACTGGAAGAGGGAAAATAACGGGTGAAGATGATACAGAATGCCTCTGCTTACTTTATGTATTTTAACAAAAGACCCTCTCGGTATTAATTGCACAACTCAAGGCTAGATACTTCAAAAATTTAACCTCTGACCTTGCTTTTATTTCAGAATGGGGCAGAAGGAACTTGGTTTCTTTCAATGCCTCAAAAACTAAATTTCTATACATGACAACTCAACACAACCTTCCAAGCATCTATGTGTGGGGTGGTTCCACATACAGCTCGATTGAATAGAATAGAGTCAAAGGCTTTTCTTCTTATCAGCTTTCCTCCTCATATTAAGTGTCATCTACTTCAAAAATTCCACTGCAATGCTGCCTCTCTTTTTGTCTTCTATCAATATTTTCATGTTAATTGCTTTCTTAACCTGCTAACTCCATGGTTCCACCACTCCCACAGCACTGCTGCACACAAATTTCTACTCTTGGTCATCCCTTATGCAACATGTTTATTCTTTCATCCTTTTGTTGGTAAACTCTGGAGCAGCCTTCCTTTGTTTTTTATTTTCTCCTTCCTAAAACTTAAACTCTTTCAAGAGGAGAGTATCAAGACATCTCTAAACTAATTTGACACTTTCAGGTACTCTTGCTATAGGTGGCGTGCACAACTCATGAAGTTGAAGCTCGGGCCCTCCAACCTGAAAGTAACCCCATTGCGATGGTGAACAGTTACTCTCATGCATGCCACCTATCCTTTGATTGTGGGAGCAACACTATGGTGTTTTTTATTCTTTTTCTTCACCTTTAACATGCATCCTTTGTTGTAAAAAAATACATCCAATGAAATTGTGCATTTAAATGAAATCACAATTTCTTTGAAATAATAAAAAAAAGTCTACAAAAACAATAGTTACCATTCTAAAATAGGTAAACATCTGAGTGTAAAAGCATAGTAAAGAGTGTTCACAAAATAGACTGAATTTTGAAAGCCTCTTTTCTAAACAACCACTTGTTCTTTGTTTCCATAGCTCGGGAGACACAAGGGACGTCATCTACATTATTTGACTGGCTTATGGGCAAGAGGTGAGTATATGGCATTTTTTACACTTAAGATATTACAGTTTAGCCACCTGAAAAAGTAGGTGTTTATGATATTAACTGTGCTGTAGAAGTAATGACAAGTGTAACTTTTTTTTGTTTCTTTATTGTTTTTTGTTATATGCATTTTTGCATAGTACTGTATATTATAAATTATTAACCTCTAGAATTTGCATTAAAGAAATTGAAAAACTGTGTATGTAACTTGAAACTTTTTAATATATTAATATGTAGGAAGTGTATGCACTTGAATGACCTTTTTGCAGGTTTCAGTGTCTATTCAGTACAGTCTGCAATGTACAATGGGTAGAAAAATTATTTGAATATATATAGAGAGAAGATTAGAACACTTTAAATCCCTTGGCTAATACCAAAAGTTAAAATGAGACTTTTATCATCATCACTGCAAAGTTTTACTGGCTCCATTAGGTAGTGGCTGCCTCACCTGTGGAGGATTCTCTTCACAGTTGTTACAGCTTCTTTATGGGAAAGGTTGCGCATAAGTTCAACAGGCCCACCCAGTATGAGTTCCCCAGTTTCATGATTATATGTTATTTAATCATCCCATCATAATGGAGTACATTCATCCTTACCAGGTCACCACCGACTTTGTCTTTATGCCCAAAAAGCTTGAAATATTTTTTAAATTGTCGTAAATCACCTGTGTTTCTTTGGGACATGTAATAATTACACTTCAATACAATAAGTGACACTGTTGTTAATGAAAATGTAGCTGATCATTCTCATTGTTTTATTTATTTGTAAATGAGAGAAAACAAATGCTGTCCAGAAGCCTATCCTCATCAAAAATTGTTTTTGCATGAAAGCCCTACGAAATCAAATAGAAATGGACTTTTTAAAATATTCTCTTTACATTTCAATATTTGCTGAGTACCTACTTTGGGAGTAGCAGTGTCACATTCAACGAAGTTTATCAAAAACATTAGGGCGCTTAGCATCTCGACGGAAACCATAGCATCCATTGTTTGATCTCATTGGGCGACACTGACTTCCACTCCAATAGTGTTACACTCCGCCCACGACTCCTGGCCTTAAACGTCATCACTTTAGACCTCCCCACCCTTCTGGTAGCAGCAGGTGTCTACCCAGGGTCTTGTTCCATCTCACACAACAGCTAGCAGTCAGTTGAGGGTGGAGTATAATATGCTGAGGGTGGAAGCCAGTGACCTCATGGAGACACAAACACTGGAGACTACCTCATCATCCTTGTGTTGTGATGGTGTCTGTTGAATTGCTTGACACCCAAAAATGTTTCTTGATAAATTTTGTCGAAGGCAAGACTGACACACCCGAAGCAGATATTCTAAAAATATTGTAATGTAAATGTAATTTTTTAAAAAGCCCATTTCTGCTTGATTTTGCAGGGCTTTCATACAAGAGCGATTTTTTACGAGGATAGGCTTCCGGACGGCATTATTTTTTCTCGTTTACAAATAAATAAAACGAGAATGATCAGCTATATTTTTATTAACAGCAGTGTCACTTACTGTATTGAAGTGTAATTGTTCCAAGTCCCAGAGAAAGACAGGTAATTTACGATAATTAAAAGAATAGTTCAAGTTTCTTGGGCACAAAGGGTCAGTGGTGACACCCACTGACTGGCAACTCTGAATATGTATACCCCATTATCATCATCATCACCCTCAATGTCATTGTAATCTCATTCATCTTAATTTAGAATAGGAAAATTTTTAAGAAACAAGTACTGGTTGCAAATCCTTTATTCGAAAACCTCCAAAATCCGTAAGCTTTTTTTAATGCTGACAGGCGCCGGTAGGCTTGCTTGGAGCGGCATGATGGTATGGTCCTGGGCCAGCCCGTTGTGGCGCAGGCAAGTATTTATAGTGGCGCCATCTTGCATTGGCTTGAAAACCGAAAAACTCGGTTCCTGGAATTTTGGATGAGGGATTCTTAAACTGTATATGTTCATAGTCAGAGGAAATATCACTCATTTGAATGTATTTTCCATCTTCACATGCCATTCAAGTACATGCTTTTATAGAAGACCTTGAAATTGTCTATGACTGGAGCTCAGTTACTGACACTTCTTGCTACTGCACAGTCCATAAAAAGACTAGATATTGATTTAAAGCCAACAAAGGATACAAATCTAGTAAATGCATTCATAGGAATATTTTCTTCCATCTTATCAGTCATTATCTTCCTAACATTCATCATTTCCATTCCACAAGCTTTTCTGGATTTTTTAGCCATATTTTAGGACCACCTGCTTACTTCACTAGCTTCCTAACATAGGATTTTCTTTTTCAGCTCTTTTCTTCTTCATGCTTCCAAAACCACTTAAAATTTTATTTTATTTTGCAGCACACCCCGAGTGATGCATGTGTGACCTTCGATTGGGCTGAGTGGAGCACAAGGGACCCGTTGAATTCCGACTTAAGGTATCTTGACTAGTGTGATGTCTGTTGAGTATATTATATAAACTGAAATTTTTAGTGTCAAAGTATGCAATATCATTATTTGTATAATACATGTATTGTGGCATCAGGGCTAGGGGATCATGTTTTGTTTTTGCACCTGTGATTATGTCCTGAACATTAACTTTTTTTTTTTTTTTTTTTTTTTTTCCAGCGCTAAACGTCATGTCCTTCCATTTATATATCTTAGCATCACATATATGTATTATCAGACTGCTGTATTATATCATATGCTGAACATATGATATAACCTGTAATATAATAAAAGATAACTCACTGTTGACTATATTGTGATGTCATAGTCCATATCAAGAAATGTGGTTGAAATAGATTTGTACGTACTGTTAAATTTGCAGTTGGTACAAAATAAAACCAACTTGTAGAATATTAAGGTTGTTATTAATATATTGACCTTTTATACCAAATATTGTTTCATTACTCAGTAGTCACAGTGGGTAAAGGTTTCTACATTTTGAACAGATCATAAACAAGACATTACCACCGTCCCTTAACACTTCTACACACGTATCACGAACACCCACACCACGCCAACACTCCCAAGGCCACCAACCACGAGGGAACAAGGCAGGGCAAAGACACGCTCACGGGGCAGGTTTTCCACTTTACTTAACAGCTCCAACCACGTACAACCACTAGTTTACAAGGCACAGTAACTCCAGGCACTCAAGAGGGGCACAGACACAGCACTAGGCTCACAGAAGTCTCCACCCCACTGAGACTACGGCTGTTTCCACTCTTTCTCTCCGCGACATGGCTCGCTTCCTCCTCGCCCGCTGCGATGCATCCCACGCCGCCAGCCATCACACAGCCCTCCGCGCCCCTAACTAGCGCACCCCCACACAAACATCACTGCTTATAATTCAATGGCATTGAATCTAGTTTAATTGAAATACTTATTGTTGATTAAAAAAATAATACAGTAAAATACTAAGGCCATATAAACATGTTTCACTCTGTTTGAGGGTCAAAATAGGTTTAGAGAATATTGTAGGAAAATGTCTTCAGCATATTAGGCTATAATGACATCGGCTCTCCATGGAAATGAAGACTGTGCAACCTTATACATTAGGATATTAAATAAAGATGGACTTATACCCCTACCTAGAGGAGTTTATAGGTGAAGACCCATCACATGAGCAAATACTAAATAGTAACCTATCACTGCTAAAATAGTAATTTTTCCCCGTGTGTTAAAATCTCAGAAATGAGTAGGATAATAGTGGAAACGGTTACCAGAGTGATGATTAGCAAATACAATCTAGTGTTAACGTTTAGAGTGAGTTGGGTGTGATTCTAGAGTTTTACCAAGACAGTTATGGCTCACCAACAGCTAGCTCCTGTTCATTAAACTTGTAACACGTCCAGTCTATTAGACTGTGGCCTTGATGAGACTGTGAAATATCCATTGTGAGGCTGTAATAACAGCTAGAGCTCTGTGGAAGAGATCACAGCCAATAATTTAGCCATAAGGGCCACAGCTTCCCTCATCAGCTGCGATGTCTGGACCTGAGGTTAACGATTGTTTCAGTCCTTGTAGCTGTGTCTTTCTCACAATGATTTCCATAGACAGTACAAAGGGAGGGCGGTTATGACAGCAAGACACACACAATGGCAGTGTGTGTGTCTTGCTGTCATAACCGATGGTTTCCTCCCAAGACGACTGACTGTAAACACACCTCCATCTGTCTTCTCAGCGGCCTTGGAGTTAAATTATACACTTTGTATCCCCTCTGTGGCATGTTGCTACAGCCGAAGGCTAGGCAGCAAGGCATTGTTACATTAAAAAGCAGCCGAATCCGCTTCCAAAATAGGTAAATTTGTTTATATTACTTCAGTTCAAACTCGAAGGGCCAAAAATAGCGCCCAGCAGCCTCACGCGCCTCCAATATTGCTCCCAGAATAATAACCTTTCCAAGGTCTCATATACTCTTGTACTTCTCTAGTTTTACCAAGACTGGTATGGCACACCAAAAGCTACCTTCTGTTCATCTAAAATCTTGAAACACGACCAGGTTATGAGACTGAAATATCCATTGTGAGTTTGTTATAACAGCTAGAGCCCTGACAGCTGTGGCATTGGGACGACAGCTTCCCTCATCATCTTCGATGTCTGGACCTGAGTGTTTCAGTCCTTGTGGGGGAGTGTAGTCACGCCTACGATGTATTGTATATAAGATGGTAAATAATGACGTAATATCATGTCAGTGTATAGTAATATCAGTTGGATTGCACGTAATGTCTTAATGTAATAATGGTTTATGTATTATGATGGTACATGTTTGTAATAAGATAAGATATTAACTGTAATGGTAGAAAATGTATGTGAGGAGTTTGGTACGTGTGGTGGGGCAGCGATGGGCGCCTCAGAGTCCATGAGTCAGCGCGTAGACGCCGAACTCAGCATAGTCGTCAGATAATTGGGAGCAGTGACTGATGTCATGCCTGACCCAAGGGTCAGATACGGTGCCATTGCAAGCCTTGCCTCAAGCGAGGAGGACAGACGCTAGGCGAGAAGAGAGGCAGGAGCGTGAGTCTCCTACCCGTGGCGAGGAGACGAGAGACAAGGGGAGCACAAGGCCCCTCAATAATTGTGAGTATTATAAGTTTGACGTTGTGTCATAGGATAAGCTTTCCATAGACAGTACAAAGGGTGGGCGGTTATAACAGCAAGACACACACACTGCATATCTGGAATAAACCTGACGAACGAGATGGTTTCCTCCCAAGACGAAAAACTATTAGCACAACTCTTAGGTGGCTTGCAGGAAATTTTTAAACTTTGTATAGCTACCCTCTGAGCCTGTTGCTACAGAACCAACCGAAGGCTAGGCAGAAAGGCATTGCTACTTTAAAAAGCAGCCGACTCCGCTTCCAAAATAGGTAAAATAATGTTCTTAATACCTCAGTTCAAAGTCGGCGCGGTGCTCGACGGGCCATTAATGGCGCCCACCAGCCTTACCAGGGCCGCCTAGGTCGGTCGTACTCTCTCTATCAGGGGAGTCCAGCGCGGCGTTGGCAGCACTGCGTGGCGGCACGTGTGGCTCGGCGCCTCGGCTCGGTCAGCTGTGGCGGCGCGGGAACCTGCGAGAAGGCAGTCCCTGGCCCTGTGGTGGTGGCGCCGCACCCCGGACAGGTACAACACGGTGGGCAGCCCAGCTTGGTGAGTGTATCGCGGCATGCACGTTGGTGTGACGTGTAGTGGTTGTCACGCCTGGTGTGAGGGCAAAGGCTGTGGGGTGGAGTGTGGCGCAGTGAAGGGCGGCCTTGGCGGGAGGGTTCCTCCACCAAAACGTGGCGTTGATTGGCTCTGCGTGACAGAATTTCGTTTTTATCTCTACTGAATTATAGAGAGGAGTGATTGCATCGGTGGCGCAGGCTGGCGTGAGGAAGGGTAAGGTACAGCATTGTTGTGATGGTTGCCATGGCCGTGTTTGCAGCTGCATGTCGTCCTTTGTACTTTGGTCCTCTGGCCGCGGCTCAGGTCGACCTCCACTGTGACGAGTGCCGCAACAAACCTACACCCGCAAATAACAGTCCCACTGAGTGAATCAGGAATTTTTTTAAAAAATGATAAGGAAAATTCAGTCTGAAATTATGAAGAGGAATCTAAAAGTAATGTTTGATAATCAGTTGGCAGGACAACAGATGATGTGCAACATGTTCGTGTTTGTATTTACATATTTACAACGTACATATTTACAACTAACAATGTGGTAAGGAGGCCCATAAAAAAGAAAGAAAGTACTGGGTTGCAGTGGGGATGGGATTGAGTGCTTATGGTGGTGCTAGTGGTGGGTGTAATCAATTACATGAATTACAAGGTAAAATTTCTTAGTAATCAATTGCAATCAATGGGGGCATACGCCGGGGGGGCGCGTCGCCTCGAACACCCTACTACGCCAAGCCCGGATGTAGTGCTGACTTGCCTGATGGACGAGCCCCCATAACCCACTTGGCCAGGGGCCCGGCGCCGGCAAACCTTTCCTTGTCTGGATTAATTTCTCGTGTGTTTCGTTACACATGGTGGTCATGTGGGAGTGGAGAAAATAGAAAAATTCTGGCATTTCACGGAGGTCTCTCCGGGCGAGTCTCCATGCAGGCCCCCTTCCCAACTCGAGTACATCCTGGCAGAATTTGTCGACTTGCTCAAGCCACGAACTCCGTGGGCATCCCCTTGGCCTCCTCCACTCAGGATTGTCTCTTACAGAGACTACCCGATGAACAGGATCAGCTTCTGGAAAATGTGCCATGTGCCCGTATAGCCGGAGTTGGCATTGACGGACTATGCAGGTAATATACGGTATGTCGAATCAATCTCACGGAGTAGTTGCCAGTTTGACACAAAGTCATTCCAGCGATTTCCCAGGATTCTGCGTACACACTTATCACCAAAGGCATCAATCCGCCTCTCCAAGTCTCAATTTAGTGTCCATTTCTCACAACCATAGAGTAAGACAGGGAGCACAAGGGACTTGAAGATCCGGATCTTTGTCCTTTTGCACAGGTATCGACAACGCCATATACTCGTATTGAGCAAGTCCATATTACCGTGGGCCAGACCAATCTGTTGTAAGACTTCCTGGCCAGACTCACCGTTGTTATGAACTACGCTTCCAAGATACGTGAAACTTTCTGAGATCTCAGTGTCTTCGCCACACTCATGAACAGACTGTACTGTGTCATCCAGCAAGCCTCCAAATACCTGTACCTTGGTCTTGACCCAGGAGACCTGAAGTCCCAAGGGCTTCGCCTCCTCGTGCAGTGCCTCGAGAGCCATCACCAAAACCTCCAGCAACTCCGCTAGGATTACTGCATCATCAGCAAAAACAAGGGATGCTCTGCAATGACTCTGGTCCACAACTCTGCCCAGTACCCAGTCCATACAAGTGTTGAAAAGTGATAGAGCAAGGACACAGCCCTTTCTCACTCCCGCATTCACGGGAAAGAGGCTGGACAAGCCCCCCCTCACCCCCCCCCCCCCCACACACACACACACACACTCACAACACACACACACTTCACAGCATTCTCTGTCCCAGAATACAGGCCAGTCAGCAAACTAATAGTCCTCGCAGGAATCCCACGGAGTCGCAGAAAATCCCAGGGTGCCTCACAATGCACTGAATCAAACACCTTGAGATCGACATAGGCTGCAAGCATCCCCTGTCGAAACTCACGTTGGCGCTCCACCAGTACACAAAGCACTAGGATACGGTCAGTTGTTGACTTACCAGGCGTGAACCCAGACTGTTCAAGTCTCTGCAGCTCAAGCGGCTGGCTGCAAACTTGCATCAGCAATAGGTGGGCAAGCACCTTGCCTGGCACACTGAGCAGTGTAATACCACGTTAGTTGTTGCAGTCCTGGCGTTCCCCTTTCCCTTTCCAGATAGGGACGACCAACCCCCTCTTCCAGTCAGGAGGAATGGTACCAGACTGCCATACAGCAGTCGAGACCGCATGCAACCCGTGGATCATGGCCTCACCTCCAGCTTTGAGCAGCTCTGCCCTGATGTTACAGGCACCAGGTGCCTTCCCACCCCTCAACTTGGCCACAGCCTCTCTGACCTCGCCCAGAGAGGGTGGGCTTTCGTCAATGGGTGGGTCAGCATCCGCCACCTGCAGCCCAGCAACTGGAAACAGCCCACGTGAAGGGCCTGCCATGTACAGCTGCTCAAAGTACTCAGCCCAACGAGCCCTCTGTCCATCCATTTCCGAAACGAGGCAGCCGTCAGCTGTTCAGATAGCGCTCACCTGAGAGGAAGACTTGGAGCAGAGCTTCTTCAGGGCTCGGTAGGCAGGTCGAAGGTCATTCGCATTTAAATGGCCCTCGACCTCCTCGACAAGACCCCTGACTGCAAGTTGTTTTTTTTGCTATGAAGCAAACTATGGATCTGAAAATGAGCAAAGATTATTTTGGCATAGGTATGTTTCACATAAATATAACCATGGCAATACGCTGGTAATTGAGAAAAGGTGTGATGCTTCCCGTAATGCTGAGGCAAGTTATATTATACTTGGGAGAATGAGGGGAGGCGAGTGCTGTATGGCTGTAATCATGATGTGGTGTAGAGGGGACATAAGACTGTCAATCTTTCTATCAATCTATCTATCTAGATCAGTGGTTCCCAAACTGGGGGCGTGATTCCATTTGCCAAAAATTGCAGTTTTGCACACACACACACAAAAAAAGAAGAATATAAGAAAGCTGGAAAGAGTACAGAGAACGGCAACTAAGATGGTACCAGAACTTAGGGATCAGACTTATGAGGAGAGACTCAATGGCATGGGCCTCACAACCCTGGAGAGAAGAAGAGAAAGAGGAGACCTGATAGTGGTGTACAGGAGCGGGGTGGAGAATCTGGATAGAGAGGACCTGTGTGTGTGGAGCAAGAGAGAAACAAGAGGACATGGAAAGAAGTTGAGGGCAACCACATGTAGGCGAGATGTGAAAAAGTTTAGCTTCCCAAACAGAAGCACTGTTTGAATCATCCTCACGTGAGTTTCTAAATATATATATATATATATATATATATATATATATATATATATATATATATATATATATATATATATATATATATATATATATATACAGGTAACTCGATTTACGCGAGTATTGTGTCCTTGAAGAGGTCGCGTAAATCAAAAACAATGTAAATCAAACAAGAGGTAGGTTTCTATCGAAAAATAAATATTCACTTCATTCAGTGGAGAGAGAGAGAGAGAGAGAGAATATCCATATCACCGAGATATCCACTCAGGCACTCAATCTCTACCTCACTCGTGTGAGGAAGAAATGAGGGACACCATGAGTGACTGGCTAGTATTGATACCGGTACCGTACCATATAGCTGGTACCGTTAGTACCGGTACTTGCCTACCCCTATTGTTGAGTAGCGTGGCAGTGTGGGTACTGTATTGTTGTTCGAGTGGCGCGCGGGAAGAACTGAGCTCAGCTGTGTGGCTGTGGCACCGTGTGAGTCCAGTTGCATGAGACATCTGGTGGCCACTCCATAAAATATCACGTATAAGTGAAAAAACATTTATTTGGATTTTGGACACCGTGTTATTAGAAAAAACAACTGAATGCTTGGATTAAAATATGAACGGAGAGAGAGAGAGAGAGAGAGAGAGAGAGAGAGAGAGAGAGACTTTTCTCTCCCAGAGCCAATACCATTCATATAAACATAACCCAGGGTTCAACAAAGCTTATTAACAAAGAATTTGATAATTGCAGAGTCCTTCATTGGGAGGTGCTGCTCTCCAGGGTCCTGAAGGTGGATTTCATGCAGTTGCTGAGTCCTTGTCCAAGCAGTGAGAGATCAGGACTCCCCCATCAATGTAATGGTAAGTACAGTATGAAATTTATGTGTGGTGTGTTTGTAACTGGAGAAGTTTCAGGTTGCTGACAAACATGAGTGTTGTTGTAGTTAAGTGTCACTTAACTACAATGATGAGATGCTATGAATGCTAATAACATCTGTAGTAACTTCAAGACTGGACTGTGCAGCCATAGTGTGGTCACCTCACTTGAAAAACACATAGGCTATACAAGTTTGACAGAATGCATAGAGTAAAAAGGTAGAGGTGAAGTTGGGTGCATACACTATAGCTGCTGTGTTCATCTTCATGCTGTTGGCCCTTTGAGCCTGTGGCGAGTAAGGCTGGGTTCCCACTATTCCATTTTCACGTTTCCGTCGACCATCAATGACGTCATCAGCAGAACCCCATGCGGATCCCCATCCAGAGATGAACTCAAGTTAACTTTTGGGTCCAGGGTAGGGGCGATGATGCCAGTCCAGTGATGATGAATATTCTACATATCATGAAAATATGAAAGGGAAGTACTTGGACACAAAATAACATATACAAGAGGTCATTGTGGTCAGTGTGGTCCATGTTTGTCAACAAATGGCGTGCAGTGGACTGACTGGGTGTATCTCATCCATGCCTCGCGGCCACCATTTTGGTGACGTCATTAATGCCGACGGAAACGTGAAAACGGAATACTAGTGGGAACCCGGCCTAATAACCCATCACCCCATGACACAGGCCAATGTGAAGTCCATGATTGCCACAGTTTACCTTCCCTAGGTTTCTCAAGGTATACCCATTTATTGACCAACCCAAAAGGGAGGATGAACAGCTGGGTGAGATGCACACTGACTACCCAGGCCAGGATTTGAACCTGGGGCCACGTAGTCATAGCCAGGCACACTATGTACTGCCCCACGGAGGCGAAGATTGACAACAAAAAATTTATTCCAAGCTTAAGAGAACTTCAATACATTGAAAAACTGCACAAATTGGAGCTGCATACATTTCAATAAAGAAAGAAGTTTCTCTTGATCATGGTATTCATACTCTTTATCTGGAGCATACAGACAGGGAAGACTTGGTGGTTAGGGATATTTGCGTTGTGTCCTCCAGCACATACCCCTTTTGATTTATTGATGAATAGTGGTGGGACAAAAAAATAAATTTAGAGAAATGAGATGCAGAAAGAATGTAAAGAAGTCTGGCTTCCTCAGTGGAATCATATGGAATCATTGATATACTTGGAGATAATTTAGAGTTCAGAACATCCTTGTATTTAAAAAGGTTAGTGAAAGCAGCTATGGATACAGGTCAAAATGAGCTTTGCACAAATCCCATATACTACGACTAGGTAAACACACACACACACACACACACACACACACACAATTGAGGCGTCCGGAGGTAAAGGGGCGACATCACCAAAACCTAGTTTTGAGTAAATCTCGTTCAAAGTTTAGCGATGTGTACTGCACTTTCCTCTTGACTTACTAAGTTTTTGTTTGTATTCATTTTAATTGTATGGCCTAGCTGTATAATAATAACTTTTTTTAAAATAAATCAATGGTTGGACACCGCCTTTTAAGGCAGCACGCATGACGCCCCTTTGCCTCCAGACGCCTCAATTTGTGAACTAAGCATAGCACAGGAATGAAGAAAGAACAGAAGCAGAAAAGGAGAGTTTTTTTGGAGAGTGCAAAACGAGAGTGATGAAGTGGTGGATCAATAAGAGGGGAAAGAAGAACAGTTAAATAGCAACAACGACAAGGAAGAGAAAGGAACAAAAAAGCTTAGGTTAATGTACACTAATGTTGAGAGACTCATATTGAAAAAAAATAAAATTAAAAGACTTCCTGAACAAAGCTAAACCAGATGTAATGTGCATCACTGAAACAAAACTAACAAAAGGAATAATAGAATTGGTGGGAATAGAACATAAAAAATAGACATACAGAAGCATAACAACATGGAACGGTCTTGACGAGGAGACTGTGTGTGCAAAACCGATTCATGAATTTAAAGCCAAACTGGATAATAAGCGTTATGGAGACGGGACAGCACAAGCCTAGTACTGCTCTTTTCCTGTATTTCACAACTAGGTAAATACATACACACACACACACACATCCATACACACACTATGGTTTTGAGATAACTAGATTTAGTTGAGTGAAAGTACTGGATGGGGAAAGTATGACCTGTCTTATTCATCTAATGACAAAATTGACTAGTTAGCATCACAAATGAGTCACTGCAATTCCCTGATGATGCTTTTTTTTTTTTTTCATTTTCAGAACTGGTGTTCAAGGACTAATTTGGATGGGCATAAGTGTGCCTTCTACTCTATTCCACCTATACAAACTGATGTATGAAGGAATGCCTCAGGTTACTAAGAGGGATTGTCACACATAAACCTTTACATATTTTATATTTGCATTGTTTCAATGAACAGGAACAGCAATGACTTCAAACACTGCATCAAATTCACAAAATGCCAGCATCAGCATAAATCAGCCACTCCATTACTTTACAGGCAAAATAAGGGCCTTTTGGAAGAATTTGGTATTTTTCTCGGATCCAAGGAATGTTGCTTTTGCTGAAGTGCGTGATGTATATTTCAATGGAAAGCGTGCATCAATTAGAGATCTGGGATACTTGGAAGAACTGGTTCAGAGAAGTAACTGGTCAGGGGGAGGTCCAGAGCTACACTCCTATGTTTTTGACTACCATAGTGAAATTCCTTGCCCTTGGCCACATGAACTCTCAGGAAAAAGGCTGTGGAAAGCAAAATGTGCCTGGTTTGGTTTCGTTCCTAATGGAATAAAAGAAGATTTTCTGAATAATATTGTCTACATGCCTCTCAGTTACTATACTGGTACTATTAAGGAATTTTATGATGATAAAATTCTGTTTGGAGATGCAAGAAACTCTGTGATGGTTAGTTTAGATAATTTTTATGGCGGTAGAGGAGGGTATAGCACAAACACATACAGAGATTCATCATGGCCCTTAAATGATACAATACATGCCTATGTCATAAAACTGGATGTACTGTCAGATAGTCGTCTGATTGGACCTGAGCCTCATCTCCCCACTTGGCCTAAAGGACATTTTTCTCCAGATATGTGGGTAGCAAAGTTTGCCTGGCAAGGTGATTTGCCAGAACTAGTGAAAGATCAAGTAGAAAGGTTTTACGTCATTCGTATGAACCGATGGGTTGACCTACATAGTGTTCCATGGATAGTTGAAGATTATGACCAAAACAACATTGACAACTACAGTACTTTGCAGGAAAATTCAAGCCCTGAAGAAAAAGAGAATGTGCAAGAAACAGAAACAGGAGCATTTATTCCAGTAGAGCAAAAGCCTGGACTCATGAAAGGCTCTCTTCTCTTGGCTGATGAAAATGAAGGTCTTATGACCAGCTTTGTTGATTTGATTGCCTTTAATAAAGAATCTTTTTATATTAATGGGAAGAAATTCATACATAACTATGATCTGTCTTATTTCTTTCAAGATCGCATAATTCCCTTAACTGCTTGGGTGATACCTTTGGATAAACCAAAAGTAATATTCAACATAAAAGTTGTATGGCAGGCAGTGTGTGTTTGGTGTGGAATCCCACCAAAGCACTTGGAAAACATTAAGAAGAAGTATGTTTGTGAAAAGGTTTGTAATAACTCTCTAAAGACTTCTGGCTCAGTGTCATTCATGCATTTTATTGGGAAAGTTAAAAGCTTATCCTATGCATCTGGTGTGCTCATTAGTAGAGCTGGTCTTGATCAACAGGTTAAGATATCATTTAAAAGGAAAGCTGTTTACATACATGGAAGCAAGTTTCATTCAAGTTGCAGTCTACTTGATAAGCAGCAATTGCTGGAGAACAGTGTTTGGTCAGTATTAGCTTACCCAGTGTGGACAGATGATGCCGTGGGTATTCCACATTACCGGGCATTAGCAATGTGGCATTATGATGATCAGCACTGCATGAATCTACTGTTTAAGACTATCTCAGACTTTGTGGATCTTGTTCCTGCCCTACAAAACACCAAGTTGGGTGAAGCAAGAAATTACACAGAAGGAAAGAAGCTTTGTCAGAATATATCTGGATGGATTGCAAAAGTCACAGAGAATTATGGTATCATCCAAAGTGGTAGTGCCTTGGTGGATGCTACTTACCTATACTTCAAAAAAGAAGTTCTGTACATAGATGGGGAGTTACTTCCAAAAGGTGGTAGTCTACAGTCATTGAAACAAGGAAGGCAGTGTAATGTGCAGGCTAATGTAATGCCACCAAGGGACATTGATGGCTATCAAGTAACTATGGAAGCAACATTGGTATGGATTGGAAG
The DNA here is from genome assembly GCF_024679095.1 of Eriocheir sinensis. Classification (NCBI taxonomy): domain Eukaryota; kingdom Metazoa; phylum Arthropoda; class Malacostraca; order Decapoda; family Varunidae; genus Eriocheir; species Eriocheir sinensis. The sequence continues at coordinate 27,142,173 of NC_066511.1, forward strand.
GAAACCATCATTTGAATCCAATGGAGAAGTTGCACCTCGGAGCAGTCCAGGCAGCCCTTCTCATGTCAATGATGCTGCTAATGATGGAAAGCCCTCTGCTGCAAAAACTAAAACAGAATCTTGTGTGAGGGCTGACAAAATTCTTCGTGCTGCTGAAGGAGTGATGGTGGGTCATGTTCTCATGGCTGATGAAGAGCATGGACTCATAATTAGTTCAGATATTATCATTGGCTTCTCTAGGGATATCTTCTACATAAATGGAAACAAATTCAAAGAAAAGGACAGTAGCCTGAAAAATTTTTGTTCAGACCGAAAGATTACTGTACGAGCTATGATAGTAACATTGAGTGAGCCCAAAGTCCTGTTAAACTGCTTCGTCATGTGTGAAGCTGTTTGTGTGTGGATTGGACAAGAACCAGATGACTTGGCAGTTTTGCAGAAGGTATGTGATCATGAAAAACCGTACAAAGCTATTGATTTCAGTAAGATGTCGCACATATCCTTACTCTACTTCATGGGACGCATGACTCCTGTGTCAAAAGATGTCACTTTACTTGCCAGTACAACTCCTGAGGGGACAGCAAAAATTTTCATGTCAAAAGAAAATCTGTTTGTAAATGGTGCCTCTGTACATCAGAATGATGTTTTTGAACAATGCAAAAAGAAATCTCAAAATTGGTGTGTTTTTGCTGTTCCTATTCCTCCGAGAGATATGAATGGACATTCAGTAAAATATAATGCTGTTGCAGTTTGGGATATGAGTTACCATCACAAAATGAGAACAGTGCTATTATCTGCAGCTTACTCCCTTGATAAATCATCTGAAAAAGAATGTAGCACTGAACATGACAGAGCATGCATGAAAAATAAAGCAAATGGAGTCTCTGATAACAAGATAGAAGATATAACTAAAGCTTTGTCAAATACTTTGGGTCTTGGAAGACAAAGAAAGGATCATTCAACATCACTCAAAATGTCATCACAACTGAAGGACTCCTCAGTGATAGTCTCACACCTTGCTAAAACACCTCCAGAAATTGAGGGTTGTGATACCTTTAAGTTAGGGGACAATGTTTCAGAGCAAGAGTTTTGTGGTAAACATGTAGCGGGATACATAATTAAAAAGACTGAAGGAGGTGGTATTGCCCAGTGGAAAAGCCTCCAATTCGAAGGTTTTGTGTTCATTGAATTTAGTAGAAAAAGTCTTTACCTTGACATGAAGCCCATGAATAACAAATGGAAAGTAGCTGATGTTACAGCCAGACCATGTAACTTGTATGTGATTCCTGTTCCACACCACAATGTTGAGAAATGCATCGTTAGCCTCAAGGCAACCTGTGGCTGGATTGGGAAAAAACCTTTGCATTTCCCTTCACCAGGCACTCAGCTCTTGCCAAAAATTGACCTGAGCAGTGTTCATGTTACTCAAGCAATTGAAGTCGAAAATACTAGTGAAGATGAATTTGATGTTCATGATGATATTGATGATGATGGTGGACTTGATGATGTAGAGATTCCTTTGGAGGGTTATCAGAATGATAATATAGTAAACACAAGAGCCACTTCTGGGGTTTCCCTTAAATCGGAATTATCACAATCCCTAACTGAAGCTGAAGGAAACATTGCAAAGGGAACTCATAATGAACAACTATCAAAAGTTATTTGCAGTACACAAAATCAAGCACCACCTCTAATGCCTCAAGTCAAAAATAAGATTGAAAATAAATCTGAGGACATCAGGGAAAACAAAAATAAGAATAAAAACCATCAGAGTGGCACCATTGCTGAAGCTCAGTTAAGTGTGGGACAACTAAAAGGAGACGATGGCAGGCTGCACTACTTCTCCCGGGACAGCTGCTACCTCTATGGAGTCTCCCTTGGCAATGTAGAGCTGTGGCATGTTTTAGCCCCAGGTGGGTTGTGAAGTTTGTATTCATTTCTTTGCTTAATGACAGTAGGCATTAAATTGATCAGATATTCTAAAACTAGCCTTACATCTAAGATGCAATAATGAATTTCAAACTTCAGTAAGGAATTTTAGTTGCAGGCAAAATAGATCTCAAAGTGAACTGTATCTCATTTCTGCTAACGAACCACTCAGAACTTTTTTATTTCAGTTACATGCACTCCTATGATAATTCTTTCAGTGTTTCATGTTTGAATTACCAAATATTCCTCTTTTTCAGATGATCCTGTCCATTACAGTGTGACAGAGCTAGTTCCTGGGATGGTAAAGGTTCAGAGGGTCTGGATTGGGTTCTATGATCAACCAAGTAGGGAGATTGCAGCTGAACACATCTTTGCATGGTGTCATGAAAAATCGGTGCCAGATGGTGCACGAGACATCTTGGTAAGTTTGATTTTTAGTAATCGAATATTTCAAAGAATAAAAATATCTTACTCGTTTTATGTTACATGTCTAAGCCATTTGTTTTCAGTGGAAATATGTATTTGAAGCCATGGAAGTGTCAAGGAAGAGAATTACTGAGTTAAGGCCATGGGTAGTTTGGGTATGCTAGTTTATCCTATTTTTAAAATTCTCATGGCACTGATTTCCATTATGTGCTTATGTCATGTCTAACTATACTCTGTTTCATTTCATCTGTCCACTCACAGAACACGAGTTTTGAGAAATGTGGCACCTGCGCATTGTAGCTCATGACTGGTTGAAAATAAACATGTCCGACATCGTTGGCTACGTGTGTTAAATATTCAAACTTTTTCATCAACAATTTTTTTTAATGTTTCTATATACAAAGAACCCTCACATGTTCTTATATAAATCCCAATCATACCGATTTGCATCAATAATACACCATACATGCGATATGCATGTCGGATATTCGCGTTTGTCGGACCAACCTTTCCCCCTATTAGTCCGAGTTAGCGAGACTCGACAGTACTATTATTACCAACTCATATATATGGCAACATGTGCCTCCCATGACTGTAAAAGGCGCCAAACTTTCTCCATGAGTTCACATTTCTAGTGCTGCTTGGCGTGCCTTACTTTCCCATATATTTCTTAATTTAGTGGATTTATTATCATAAATTGCGGTGTACAAGTCGACTTTTTGAGCCTGAAAAAAAAAAATCCAAAACTAGAGGTGATCCTTTACCACCGAGTAGCAAACAAGTGGAGCAGCACTACTAAATAAATAATATACAATAAACCCCGCTTTAAGTCGGACCCGAATAAGCCAGATATCGAATAAGTCGGACAGTTTTTTTTTTTTTTTTTTTTTTTTTTTTTTTTTTTTCCTCCGAGTGCCACCATAGATACAATTTTAATGACTGGAGGGGATAAACTTTTATTTATTTATTTTTTATTTTTTTTTATTTATTTATTTATTTTTTATTTCAGGTAAGCCAGCTGGAGGCCCCGTGAATTACTGGACGTGCCATTGTTCAGCTTGTCTCCTCAGACCTCTGGAGGTAAGTAGCAAGGGAAACTTATCACACGAGAAATAAAAGTTAATCATTGGTCCTTCCACACGTAGATACTGTCCTACCACACGTAGATTACTTAGTCCTACCACATGTCGATTACTAGTAGTAGCAGTAGTAGATAGACACCATCGCCATAGACCGCCAGGTCTTCTAGTGTCTGTTCTTCCTATGTATATTATCATCAGTGACTTACTCTTCTCTAAAGTCAGGGTTGAGAATCAGAATGGGCATTAATTATGAAGGGGGTCAGAAAAGTGGAAAATGGATTATACAGGTAACTCTCGATTTACGCGAATATTGTGTCCTTAAAGAGGTCGCATAAATCAAAAACAACGTAAATCAAACAAGAGGTAGGTTTCTATCGAAAATTAAATATTCACTTCATTCAGTGGAGAGAGAGAGAGAGAGTATCCATATCACTGAGATATCCACTCAGGCACTCTGTCTCAGCCTCACTCGTGTGAGGAAGAAATGAGGGACACCATGAGCGACTGGCTAGTATTGGTACCGGTACCGAGCAGTCTGGTACCAGTACCGTACCGTATAGCTGGTACCATTAGTACCAGTACTTGCCCACCCCTATTGATGAGTAGCGTGGCAGCGTGGGTACTGTATTGTTGTTCAAGTGGCGCACAGGAAGAACTGAGCTCAGCTGTGTGGCTGCGGCGCCGTGTGAGTCCAGTTGCGTGAGACATCTGGTGGCCACTCCATAAAATATCGCGTATAAGTGAAAAAACGTGTCAATTAAACATTTATTTGGATTTTGGACCCCACGTAAACCAAACTCGTGTAAATCGAGAGTTACCTGTAGTCTGAGAAAGAGAAATGATTAAGAGAATTGTCAGCAGAAGACTAAACTTTGCTAATTATCTGATATTCATGCATTTCTAATACATTATTTATACAATAAAAGAATTTTTTTCCTGCCGAGTTTGTTATGATTTACAATATAGATTATTGCTAAAAAAAAAGATGGTTATATATGGCACAATGTGAATTGAAAAATACCAGATAAACTTTATCCTTTTTTGTTTTTTTTTTTTTTTTTTACTGGCAATTATTATCAATAGTCATACCTCAGTTTATATGAGTTTAATTTGTTACGGAATTTCACTCACAAATCAAAACACTCGTAAACCAAAATGAATTTCCCCATTGAAATTAATGGGAATCCCATTAATGCTTACCATATCTCAAAAAATATTAACAAAAATCATTTTACATTTTATATTATAGAGAATGAAAGTAATTTTACAAACAACTAGCAATTATACTTAATATTTATATAATATAGTATAATAATATAGCATAATATATAAATAATATAGTGCTGAAAACACAAAGATTGCACACTAGAGCACAAACATACGCGGTCACGAGCGTGCGGTGCTACATCTGCGAGTGTGGAAATCTGGCTAAGGCGGTGTCACGCTGGGCATTTTCCTCCAACCGTTGGAGCAAGGAGCAACTGCAGTTGCCTGTACGGCCAACTGGGAGCGAGTTGTTGGTTTGGGTAAACACTCCTGTCCTCCCATTTTTTAAGCCAGGATCGTACGCACAACGGCTTCTTCCTTCTAATTAACTGTAGCAACAAATCCATAATTTGAGTGACAGCAGCACAAGCCACAACAGCCCTTACTTTTGCAAACGGCGCCATGAAGAGAGGACCGAGAGGAGGACCTAAGAAGCAATACAAAGCGTTACAGGTTAAAAGAAGACGTGAATACAGGGCAACTGGCTTGTTTATGTTGCGGATATGGGCAACCGATCTTGGTTGTGTGTGACACACGTCATCTGGTGGTCAAGAATTACCCCCCTTTCTTGAGACTGTTTTCCATCTCCCTCCCATGATCCGACAGAGCACTCTTTCTTGTCCATATAACTAGATGAACCAACACAATTTCTCATTTTGTCACTCATCAAGGAAAACACGCGTTAATTTAGTCACAATTACGAAATCTACAGTTCATTAGGAACATTTCCCTAGCTACTTAGTGTCACTGCATGCGACGGAATTTCTTAAAACGTCCTTTTCTCTTCAAAATATTGACAAATGGCATCGTTTCACTTTCTTGTCTCTAATGATGATGACGTTTTCATACCAGTAAGTTTTTACTACAATGATGCTTTAAAATGTTCTGTGGTGCAACAGTAACACAACAGTAACTTTGTGAACTCTATATCCACCCCCACCTGGCATGGTTACCCATAGAAAGGTCAGAAAATAGTCATCGCCATAGACCTAAGGAGGTGCGACACAGTGTGTTTACCTGTGTCACCAGCCCCGCCGCAGCTTGAGCCACACCCCTGATTCTTGCCAAGAATTGGGGGGAATTCTTGAAAATCTGACACACCATAACAAGAAACGCAAGGAATTCGCAAGATTTGTATGATTCATGCTTGCTCTAGGGTAATTCTTGATCGCCAGATAACGGCTTAAAGTTGTAGTTGCCTGTTGCGCCTACCGCCAACGCAGTTGGACGAAAAAGGCCAAGTGTGATACTAGCTTGAGACCCTATTCCCATTGTTTTCTGCTCTGAGCGCTCTTTTCTTGCAATGAACAATGGGAACCCACGCTCACGTCTTTGGCTCGTACAAACTGGATGCTTGTACACCAAGTCATCGCTCGTAAATGAAGGCATTTTTAGTGATTTTCTTTTGCTCATAAATCAAAACGCTTATACACTAAGGCACTCGTAAACCGAGGTTTGACTGTATATACTTTTTATGTTCTTGTCAAGAATATAATGCTAATATTTGCAGATATGTTGCCATGATAGAAAAATCTGGAACAAGCCCAAAATCCCTTTTTTTCTCAACTGAAATAAGTCCTGTTAGATTTGTAAAAAAATGGCTACAGTTATATAAATAAAGATAAAAAAGGGGAGGGGGGAGTTGAGAGTGATAAGAGAAGGCACACAACTACTTCACCTCTCCTATGCATATGTTCTGATGGTTACTTGTTACTCTTCAAGCCTACATCAATCATGCATCAGTATCATTTGTTGTGGTGAGAATGTCAGTTGAAGTGTAAGAAGAAGCATGGAGGAGGTGTGAGATGCAGATTAGAACATGGGCTGAGTTACAAGCAGAATAGAGGGGGAGTCAAGCTTCCATTCCCCTTCTTGATGATGTTTTTTGTTTCTGTACATTTCTACACTTTGCTTTATTGCAGCAGGCAGAGGAAGTGAGGGAATGTTTGTGGATGACTATGGGAGGGTGTGTTGAGGTGAGAAGTGGGCCAGTGGGAGGGACCTCGGTTAACTGTTATTTTCCACAAACCTCACCCACAGCTGTTTGGTCATTTCTCTGAGACTACATCAATCTTGGAGTATTATATAGCATTCTAGGACATAACTGGTACCTGTTCCTGCCCTTTGCAAGGTATTATTTGCTCTAAGGCAAGGGTATCAGGAGGTAGCACCATCCTTTTATCCTCCTGGCTCATACTCAAAGATGAACTCGGTTTCTTCTTGGCTCTTTTCTTTCATTTTCCTGCTTGCTCCTTTCTTTTCTTGGATCTCAATGGAGTGTATGATATCTGGATGTGTGCCAAACAAGTATCTCATCGATATTACCTCTGCCAAAATGGGCCACAAATGTCATTCAAAAGTTACCAAACCCCATATGAGTAGTTAGTCAATGATTGTGGATAGGTAAGGGTGTCACCATAACTTTTTTTATTTATGCAATTCTTGATTTTTCACAGGTGGATGAAAATTGTATCTTTTTCTGCAAATGATCCCCTTAACTGTTGCACTTTTATTTTCTTTGCAGCTGTTATCATCTCGTGTCATTAGCAGTCATCATCTATTTTATTGTTGCTACGTGAAGGTAACAAAATTGTCCCTGATGTTGTCTTGTCATCACAGTGTTGTTGTAGTAAGGTCAACAGAAGAGATAAGTGTACTTTTGTCTGACATCATCATGTGCCTGCAGTGAGTAGATTGAATTCATACATTTCTTCACTTGAAGTGGTTACTAGGATAAAATGACAATATGCTCAACTTACTTTGTCCAACTGGCCAGAGTATTTTTTTTTATTATGGTGCTGTTGAACCTGAATCACATCAGACTTGGGTCTGTCCTAGTATTAAGTACAGGATACAGGACCTGCCCCATGTAGGCCTTCAGTCTCTTGCAGATTCCTTATGTTATGCCTGCAGATATATTGTGTTTGTAGGTTTAGGTAACATTTTTTATGGTGCTGTTAATTAATTCCTATATCACACTCATCAAGGATATAGGCTGCTCAAGTAGTATCTCTTGATGCACCTGGCATTCATGGATGCATTTATGGGATGCTATAATGCATGTATGCCAGCCAACCCTAAATGACATGTCTACTAACTGTCAGTTGCAGATTTATTAGGCTCTTTAAGCACAGCACTCTATTATTAGTGTTATGAGCATGGCAATCTCATCATCAGTTTTCACAAAAAAATTGGCACTGATCTTTTTAGTGTAAAGGGTGGTCCCCCTCCCCCCCTGCTCTCTCTCTCTCCAAAAAAAAAAAGAACAGGAGTGTAAACTCTTAAATAATAGTACAGTCTAATTTTTTCATTGGTATGAAAATGACCCTGCATTTCGAAGTGCCCTTTTTCCTCACAAAGTTTGCTGCTAGCTATTGGTCGAATATACCATGTCCCAGTAACATAGATGCATTTGAAATAATTGCCAGGTAATGTAAATCAGAACTTACTTACAAGTTTCTCTAAAATGTGTTATGTGAATTAAAAATGTTAACATGACTTTATAGTTAAAATTAGTCTCAAGACAGGAACACAAGCATGTTTTCGAATGCTAATTTTCTTCGTAGTTGTCTGCACGGTGGTTTCCGCAGATAGTTCTGTGAGACATTCCTGAACAATTACCATGCCTCCTCCAGCAGTTTTAATTTCTTGGTGAAGTCACCATCATTAACCAACATGTGGATCTGAGGGCTTTGTATAACTGCCCTGACTGATTACTTTGAGGTCCCCACATATTTTTCACTGGTGCTTCTCATACTTGGTAGCAGAAAGCACAGTTTTCATAGCTCTCAGTCATCTTCATCACATGTGTTATTGTCATGGATGAAAGCACAGAATTAGAAAGATGAAATTTATCAATCTGCAACAAAAATACAAAATATACTGAATCAGTCAGGTCAGGCAGTGCAGTGAACAGAGGAATACCAAAAGGAGCCAGTGCCCTCCTTACATTCTCAACATTTCAGTATCACTTTAAATGACACAAGATGGGTGAGATTGCCAGTCTCAATCCTCCTATAGATATTTAAAATGTGGCCAGTATTTGAAGTGATATCAAGGTGATGGCTATTTCAGCTTCTGGAAGGTTGAAGTAGTGCTTGCATATTTAGGTTTAACTTCTATGGTGGATATGTTTCTTTATTTTTGTTTGGTTTCATATATGATTGAATTTATCTGAAAATATCATTCAGTTTTGGTATCAAAGTCAGAGTAAGTAGGTGTACAAATACATTCATTCTCTGTGTGTGTATGTGTGTGTGTGTGTGTGTGTTAGGGAAACACACTGCATTCCATACATATACATTTTATTATTTTAACTATAAAACTTGTAGAAAGTAAGTTGGACATACTGAGAAAAATAGTGCCTTACTATACACCAATAGCATTTTAATTTCCACTTCAAGCTTGAAGTCCAGGGTTCTTTGAAATGATGTCTCAAGGAAACAGTGTTGAGGAACATGTATTAATTACCAGGTCCTTGATTATCTTTTATCAAAATAAGCCCGAACATGTAATTGCCAGAGTTTTGTTGGTATTGGGATATGGACTTTCAGTGTAACTTCCTTTCAGTGGTACTTTGTTTTCCTAATTCCCAAGAATGCTAATCCATGCAATTAAATTCTGTAATACTGTTCTCTATTTGAATGACAATTTTTATAGGTCAGATTAATGTATTACACTCTTGAAGCAACAAATAATAAACCTATAATTATTCTCACTTGCTTTTACTTGTAATATATTATCTAAATGTTAATAATAATTTTGTTTTTTCATTTGTCTAATGGTGGTATGTTTCATACAAGTTCCTGGGCAGTTTTAGGTAATAATTATACTAAAAGTTATGATAACAATGTCATTGCACAATTTTAAGTACAATGTGAAAAATATCACTGCAAAATACTACACTTCAATACATAATCCCACTCTAACATGATTTTGAAGAACACCATCATCATAAGACACTACCTAAAGATAAGCTTTTGTAAAAAATAAAATAAAAAATAAAAAAATCTCCCCAAGTTAGACAACTAAAGACCATATAGCTCTGCTAGGGTTATTAGAGAGCACTACCTCTCTCCCAGAAACCCTCTAAAGATAAGCATTTGTAAAGGATTCCCATTCTTTCATGAAATCTGAGAAATACACAAACCCAAATGATTTTTCCCTGGCAATGGAACTAAATCTAAAATGTCATTACTGCATCACATATAAATTTAGAAAGCTAGTCCAACAGGTATAATTTAGAAACTTGCATGCAAAAAGGTAAAAAACAAAATAACCATAACCCCCAACACCACTAAAATCCTTTTGATATAGAATTAATTTACCTACAACCATGAAAAAAGTTCATATAAGGAGTGACACCAGAATACACTCCGCAAATATCCTATGAAACCTTTACTTCATCATGTTTATTCTATGCTGACACAAATAACACCTGAATGTTACATGTCAGGTTGAAATATTCCTGGACACAGTCTGCTTCCCTGTAAAGTTTTGTTCATTAACTCCAGTTTCAAAAAAGAAAAGTGATTGATCACAAACATCACAGGAACTATTAACCATCCTTCCAACCCATACTCCACAAAATGGGGCGGGGAGCTGGGAGTGGCACTTCTTGAGATCCAATTCTGAATACTAAAATTGATGAACACACACACACACACACACACACACAGTCTGAATATTAGATATGTGACTACTGCCATTAATTAGAGATTGCTCTGCAATCAAATGATTTAGGAGTCCATGAACAAACCTCACAAATAATACAAAAGATTAATGTGATATCTAGGAATATTTCAATCTCTTAAGCCAGGTACACATGCTCAGGCCAGGCTGGAAAGGGGCAGGTCATCAGTGGCCAGATGTGCCCCATGCATACATAGGTGGCCTGAGTAAATATTGTCATTTTGTGTCACACTATTGTAGCATTATCATGGAGCTACTTTCTGGCATGAACCTGCAATTTATGGCTGTGTGTGCAGTACTTTGCTTTTTACATTCCATAAACATGGATAGGTCTTGTATAAGTCACTAGAAAGTTCCCTGCTTATCTCAATGTCAGACATTATTTTTGACAAGAATCTGTGGCATTCTTTTGATTGGCACCTCAAGGCCACCCGGAGTGTCCCCACACACTTGCAGACTGTACCTCACACATTTTCAAACACTGATTTTGCTTAAGTCACCTCATGAGGTAGGGCTGGAGCTAAATCAGCCCCATATGTGCTCCAGCTGGATCTAACTATATGCACTTTAGGGCCACCATACAAGCCTAGCTTGAGCATGTATGGCTGACTTTATACAGCCATGAATATGTATTCTTGTTCTTTCAAATCAGAATACATATTTGAACATTTATACAATATAAACAGATGTTAGCCGTTAAATTGCTAATACTTTGTATGTGTATGATGGTTACTATCATGTTGACAACAAGTGGTCAGTCAATAGCTATATATTACATACATATAACTCAGATAACCTTAACATGTCACATTCTTCTCCAGTATCTTGCATTTTGTGTATAAAAGAATAGTGTATCCATGTGATAGAAAATACACTGAGTACTGTTCACGGTCATGTTCATTTATCTTGATTTATACTACACCTTTCAAACAAGAGGATTTATAGGTAAATGTATCCATATATACATGATATTCACATAAGTAAACAAACATGTATAAGAATGATGCATGCTAATTTTAGTTACAATACAAAACTTTTACTGTTGTTTTCTATCAAAAATGCTTATTATAAAATTTTTCATTTTACTGACATTTACTGCACATTATCTAAATAAACAAATTAATAAATTAAGAATGATGATGTTACTGGTTTCTACTAATGCCAAAACATGGCAGCTGTTTTTTACAACAAATAAATGGAATTATGAAAATGTCTCTCATTCCCGATGTATTAGCACAAATAATCCTAGAGCAGCCAATACTGCATACTGAAAGATAAATAAATTCAGAATTAGTGAAATTATTTAGTAGAGATCTAACTAATAATCTGAGAAATTAGCCTATTAATGCAAAGGTGACATTAAAAACAGTAACATGAAACACTCCACACACACAATTCAGAAGAGGGGGGGTAAAAAAAAAAAAAAAAAAAAAACTCAATGAAAGGGGTACCACTGCTGTCCAGATCTATGCATCTCAGTCTATCACAGGTATAGTTGGGGCACACTAAGCTGCATGTGGCCCTGGTGCTTATCTACATTTCATCGCCCCTTAAGCCTAAGAAGGGTAAGAACATGCTACCCCAGAACAAAGGGCAAGTGTGAATTCTGGGTTACCACTTTACTGTCCACAGGATATATATATATATATATATATATATATATATATATATATATATATATATATATATATATATATATATATATATATATATATATATATATATATATATATATATATATATATATATATATATATATATATATATATATATATATATATATATATATATATATATATATATATATATATATATATATATATATATATATATATATATATATATATATATATATATATATATATATATATATATATATATATATATATATATAAAGGTACTTGAGGCAAACTAGATTTTGAGCTAAAAACAAAAGGCTGTGCTTACCTAATTCATTCTATAATTCATATCACCAACCAAACTTTCACTGCAGTCGATCAGTAATTTGCTTTCTTACTTAATCATGTCTAGCAACCTAGGTCATCCTTGCCCCTGTCTTAACCCTTAAACCAGCCATTATTGGTTTAATCAAATCCTTCGTGGTCTGCTTAGCCGGCTATCATTGATTAAATCAGACTTGGGAGCCATTGTTTTTTTAATATTTGGTAAAAATTTAACAGGTTCTATCACTCATCATGCAGTACGGCAGCCTATCTGGCCATTGGGGATTTGAAATAAGGTCATTAGTCCTCACTGAGCCACCATGGAACCCACACCAAGCACCTCTTGAAAAATATAGGAAAACACGTTGACAAGTTAAGAGAAAGGACAAGGCAGAAAGTAAAGATTATTCTGAGCACAATGACAGCAGTGATGAATACATTGTGAGTAGTGCCAGCAGTAGTGAGTGATGTCACTTCATCACCTGTACCGCACTCTTTTACCTCAGCAAGGGCTTCTGTCATGACAATGTGGGTAAGAACCATGTGCCTTGTTAAGGTGAAGTGAATGGTCACATTGAGGCAGTTATTCACAGCCTCCCAGAGTGAAATGTTGTTGGCACCAGTACCTCTTTTTTTCTCATTCCTCACCACAACACCCTTCCTCCCCCAATTCTTCACCACAACACTGTTCCTCAGCTAATTCCTCACCACACCACCCTTCCTCATCTTCCAACAATCACCCTTCACCAACCTTTCATACCTCTCCACCTGACCCTGTTCCAATCCTGATTCCTCATGTTTTGATTTCTCTCTCCCACTGTTACACATTCCACCTCCATCCCTTCCTCATTCACTCTCATCACCACTGCCTGAATCTGTCTGTCACAATCCCCTAACCTCATTTCCTAACCTGTCACATTCATCCTCTCATTGTTCTTCATCACCTTCACCTTCCAAGTCCCCATGACCTGCCCCACCACCCCTTCATCCTTCACCACACCCCTTGCTACCACTAGCTGAGTCTGGACACAGCAGCTGTTTTATGTTGCTTCAACAGCACTATGAAAACAGTCATCGTTTAACCTTTTAACAATGGGTATTGTTTTCATAAAGGGTCCCAAGATATGGGTAAAAACAGCTGCTAATTTTTTTTTGTTTATTCATACTGTATGAAGCGTCTTAACTCACTGAACACAGCAGTGAAATCCAGATTGCAATACGTTGTGTAATAGTCATGCTAGCGGGTGTGAAATGTAGCTGGGGTGTGAGCTGCTGGCATGAAACACTACTTCGGGCAGTTTGGGGCAGGCCTCTGCCAAGAATGCACAACATATCTACACAGGTTGACAACGATGGCAGCAGGCTTCATACTTCCTCCACCTCACAATGGGGTATATTCAGAGTTGCCAGCCAGCGGGTGTCACCAATGACTAAGTCATTGGGCCCACGAAGCTTTTTTTTTCAATTATCGTATGTCTGTGTTTCCCTGGGATTTGTAACAATTACACTCCAATACAATAAAAGACACTATTGTTAATAAAAATGTAGTTCCACATTTTCGTTGTTTTATAAACTGGTAAACGAGAGAAAATAAATGACTGTTGGAAGCTTCTCATTAAAAATCTTTCTTGCATGAAAGCCCTGAAAATCAAGCAAAATTGGACCTTTTAAAAAATCTATTTATATTACAATATTTACTGAGTATCTGCTTTGTGTGTATCAGTCTCACCTTCGACAAAATTTATCAAGGAACATTTTAGGGTGTCTAGTAACTCAATAAAAAACGTCACAACACAAGGACGGTCAGGTGTCTGGGTCTTCATTTGGTCACTAGCTTCCACTTCCAGAATGATATACTAAGCCAGAGCTACTCAACTACTATAAGCAAAGGTCCAGTTAGACAAGTTCAAATGTATGCAGAGGCCTGGATAAGTATTGTAACTGGAGCTCCAGGCTCAAGGAGTAGAAAGATATAATAAAATAACATGAAGGTCCTGGTGATGTATTCTTGCAAGTGTATTTCCTCGACTGACTGTAGGCCCTACAGTCAGTTGAGTAAATACACTTGTAAGAATACATCGCCAGGACCTTCACGTTATCTTATTATATTTTTCTACTCCTGGAGCCTGGGATCCAGCTACAACACTCAGAAGGTCCAGATTCGGACTGTGGGCTGCCAGTTGAGTAGCCCTGTACTAAGCCCTCAACTGACTGCTACTTGTTGTGCTGGGTGAACGCCTGCCGCTACCAGGAGCGTGGGCAGGTCAAAGGTAATGACGTTTAATGCCAGGAATTGAGGGCGGAGTACAACATTATGGGAGCGGAAGTCAGTGTCAGCCACAGAGATCAAACAATGGTTTCTGTCGAGTTGCTTGACCCCCAAAAGTTTTTGATAAATATATTTTGTCGAAGGTGAAACTAATACACACAAAGCAGGTACTCAGCAAACATTGTAATATAAACATCACATTCAAGATGTCCAATTCTGCTTGATTTAGCAGGGGTTTCATGCAAGAAAGATTTTTAATGAGGAGAAGCTTCCCACGGTCATTTATTTTTTCTTGTTTACTAATAAATAAGACAGAGTGATCAACTACATTTTTATTAACAATAGTGTCTTTTATTGTACTGGAGTGTAATTGTTACAAGTCCGAGAGAAACACCGGTAATTTACGATAATTGAAAAAAAAAGTTCAGGCTTCGTAGGCCCAAAGACTTAGTTGGTGGTAACACCTGATAAGGATACCCCACTGAATGTCAATCATATGAATTGTTCTTTACACTGAAATAAGTTAAACAACATCTACTTTACTCGCTTATTTTCAGTCCTCCTCAGAGTTGGGTATTTCAGTCATGGCAACACACACCTTATCAGTGCCCTTTTTACTCTGCACTGTTGTCATGGAGGCACTTGCTGGGGTAGAGTGCAGTAGGTACAGATAGTCAAGTAACATCATCACTCTAAATCATTCTCACTGCTAACAATGTATTCATCACTGTTATCATTGTACTCAGAATAATCTTCACTTTCTATCCTGTTCTTTCTTCCTGATGTGTCACTGTGTTTTCCTGTGTTTTTTGAAGAGGTGCTGAGTGTGGGCTCCATGGCTACTCAGTGAGGACTAATGATCTTATTTCAAATCCACGAGGGTCAGATATGCTGGGACACAGCTCAGCAAATCATAGAACCCGCCAAGTTTGAGCTAAACATTAAAATTAGTGGCGCACAATAGTCTGATTAAATAAACGATGGCCGTCTGTGCAGACCGCGCCGAGTTTAATTAAATAAACGATGGCTGTCTTTTAAGGGTCGAGTTATCACAAATTTTAACAATTTTTTTTAACTACTCTTGTGCCCTCCATCATTTCAACATGGCCCTATCTATCTATGCCTCCAAAACCCTGCTCTCTCATGGGAACCACCTTCAAGGGTGTGGCCATACCGGAAGTGTCTAGTTTTCCATTCCAGCATTCCCTCAGCACACTCACTCCCTTGTCTACCAACTTCCACATGGCCATGGCAACACTACCTACATTTTAAAAACTCCTCCAAGACTGAGCGAAGGATGATAGGCAGGTAAAGACCAAGAGAAACTGGCCAAATTAATAAATTGTTCCCAAAGGGAGTCGGCCCACCAGACTAGAACAATGTTCTACTAAAATTACATCCTTCTCAATGATAAACCTATGAACAACCTTCCTTCATATGTATTTCCTCCTTCCTATGACACTGTCAAGAAAAAAATAGCAGAACACCTTTGGCCTTGATTTTTATTTTTACAAGTTTTCTTTATAGGAGCATCATATAACAGGGATTTTTTTAGCGTTTAGTTTGCCTCTTCATATTATAAAAATAAGCCATGGTAGACAAGGAGGAACAAGTGCTGAAGATGAATAAAAAGTTGTGAAAGGTCTTGATATAGCGGTTTGAATATGATTCTGATGACATGAACTTAAAATTAATCAATCACCTTACACTGAAAAGTGCCAAATAAAATCTAACATACAATAACTAAGATATCTCACCTTGAACTTTGGATAATCATTCATGACAATGGTTACGACCCCTATGAAGGGGACGTACCCTCGCGCCCGACCCACCACATCCTTGCGGTTCAGCCAGGCCTGTCCATTAGCATATAGTCCACGGTCATCCACGTTGTTGTTGTCACCTTTGGTTAGGAACTTGACTGATCCATCTTCCCTGGCAATTTAATTTTATTATTCAGTGAGCAGAAAAGGAATTTGGCATATACGTAATATGGTACCCATAATTACTGTATATATTGGTGTACAGGTTAGTTTCATGTAAAAATTACTTCCCCATTTGAGCCAAAACTCTGGTTTTCAAGAACAACACCATCATCAATTACAGCCTCCAGGATTGGTGATGTGAAATGGGAATGTATCAGATATCTGTACCTGGATCTGTGTATGTGAGTTATCCACATCCTTCTTTAAATTTGCATCTGCATCCACTCTTGATAAACACATAAATTCACAATTAAATAAATATCCATATCCTTACCACACAGTTTCATTGTCTTTTGTGCAAAATAGATTACCCCCAATGAACTGAACCAGTGGAAAGATGAGATGAAGAGAAAGGAGACTTTAGACTGGTATAAGGAGAAAGAGGCCCCAAAGTATGAGGGAAGCCTGGGAGGTGATCTTCTGTTCTGAGCTAGAGCACAGTGCCTGAATATGAATGCAAGGAACTATAGATGGTCTGAGTCCCGCAGCAAACTGTGTCAGATGTATGACGGGTGTGAATGAGACTGTGGAGCATGTTGGATGTGTCAGTTGAGAGGACTGGAAGAGAGTGGATGGTGCTGCAGCTGGGGCTGAGTGGACTCACGAATGTATAAGTGATGGCAGCAGTGAAAGAGTTCCTGGAAAGAATGTGGCATGCAAGATGTAGGGAGTAGTATTTTGTCCCATGTACATAGGATACTGTCTGTTCTGTGTGTGTGTGTGTGTGTGTGTGTGTGTGTGTGTGTGTTTTTTCTTCTTTTTTTTCACAGGAGCTGCTGTTACAAAGGGAGAAATCCCAAGTCACCAGTGACATCAAGATCAAGATCTAAGATAAAGATCAAATCAAATTGGTCTTGAGACTTAAAACACTTGACTAATATTTATCAGTTTCATAGAAGACTTTTACAAGAAAACAATTATACACTGCAACTCTGTGGTGTAGTGGTTAGTGTGCGTAGCTATGAGTCTGCAGGCCCAGGGTCGAATCCTGGCCTAGGCAGTCATGTGCTGCTCACTTAGCTGTTCATCCTCCCTTCCGGACTGGTCAATAAATGGGCACCTGGGGAAACTTGGGGACAGTAAACTGTGGTAACCCAGATGTCACACTGGTCCTGTGTCCTGGAGGATGTTTCTTTTTTTCCCTGTTTCTTCTTGGTGCTGGTAGGCTTTCTTATTGGGCCCTGGTGTTCGGCCCCAACATGTTGTGACACAGACAAGTGTTTATAGTGGTACCATCTTGCTTGGCTCATGCTGCCTCTCAGAACTCATCTTTGATCCTCTTTTCTAGAGAATCTAGAGTCCAAGTTAATAAATGGTTTTCAGGACAGCATGCGGGTAGTCTTAGGCCACTCAGCGATGGCTGAAAAATTGCCAGCCTGTTTGTTGCAGCAGGCGAGAGGCGAACCTGCATCTTCATGAACGCCTGCACGCTGACCACTCAGCCACCGCCTCCCCGCCACAGGCTCAAGGGCCAATGTGACGGAAATGAGCACAGCAACCACATGCACCTATGGCATAAGCCCCCAACTTTACCTCACCTTTTGCAATTATGAAGTATTGCTACAAAAAACAAGATCTAAATGATCATAAAAAGGAAAGAAGATTTTAGGTGCTGCATAGAAGGCAATATGTTTCCTTTAATTGCAACAATAAATTTTCTTCAGTGAGAATTATCATTTACAAAATTAAAATACATTTCAAAACATTAATTGCATCCATGGCATATCAAAAAGGTTAAGGGAAATATTGCCAGTGCAAAGTGGTGACCTCACATGTATGAGTAAGTAGCCTTGTGAGTTCATATCATAATAGTGGCTGAGGGTTGCAGTTGAGAACATAGGTAAATAATACCGTGAGAGCAGACTTGATTTAGTTCACCAAACTAAAATAAAGATGTATTATAAATAGAGTACAATCAAATTACTCCATCAAACTAAAACAAAGAAGTAAAAATTAAGAGAAAACTAACTTTTCATGAACCTTCATTACACGATGTACAATTGGGATGTCACGTCCCTCCACCTTGAAGACAACAATTTCACCAGCACGGATGGGTTCCTGTTCGTAGTTGGTAAGGAAAAGGAGGTCTCCTCGATGAAAAGCTGGTTCCATGCTCCCACTGTTTATAGAAGGCACAAACAACTTGTTATCCATTCAATATATTAAAGTGTTTTTACAATGAATGTTGACTGAAAGATTTTTTTTTAATGAACACAATAAAAAGTATTTCCCTTATTCATTAGTTAAAGCAATGAATAATTTAATGGCCCATTGGCTTGACTACAGCTTGAAAATCATTAAAATGGTCACTGGTATGGTCTAACTAGGTTTGAAGAAAACTTTGATGCACAATTACTGTCCCTTATTCAGCAAATAAGTTCATTAGTAGTGAAACAAACATATATAAACGTCTGTGAAAAAACTTCCTAACTATTATCCATTACTATACACACTTTTACATTATAATTTGGCCAAAGTTCACATTACACAGCCTAGCCTGTACATGTTACATTTAACCAATGGAACACCTTCTCCAGGAGCTAAATAAGTTATCCTTCTTTACAAACCAGTCCATGAACATCAACACAGTACATCCTAGATTTTATTGATTCCTATTATTTTGTACTTTATCTTTATTGTTTCAATCAAGTACATATGTAAAGCAATTCCCATTCTTACCTGAGGACCACAACAATTGGACTTTCACTGCCAGTCACTACCATCAAGCCTTTCCATATCATCAGTGCCGATGACACTATCATGGCAAAATTCAGCAGTTGGTAGAACAGCTGTAACAAAATAGAAATATATCAATTACATATGCTAAATATGCATTCACATACGCTAAGTAGAGTCAGAAGGAAAATCTTCCAACTTTAACCCAAGAATTTTTACACTTCTGGTTCTGTTCAACCACACCTAGGAATATTTTTTTCTTATTTTCTGATCTTGTTTATCACTTAGTTGTATTCAACACAAGGGTATTAAGAGGTATGTTAAGGGGAGGTGATGCTGGGAAATGAAAAACAACAACAACAACAAAAATGCTATCTGGATTTTAAATATATACCATTATTTGCACTAATACTTTACTATTCTTCTGTGAAAGTTTGGCATTCATAAGACAGAGGGAACACTTCCCTCCTTACTGATAAAATATCGTATGAGCCCTTAAACTTGTTTTTTTACCCCTACCGGCCAGAATCCAATGAAACTTGCATATATTATTACCCATGTAACCTCTAACAATATAAAAATAAATAAAACTGAATGAAAAAAAATACTTGTCCCACAAGTGTCACTTCCCCTCGAATGATTCTGGGCACTTTACAATTGTATCAATTATGAGGCAGAGAGAGAAGCATAAATTCAGTGGGAATGGGAAGAAAGAAAATAAGCGGCAAGTGAGACCTTGCATAATGATTACATGCAGGTGTGTGGAAGAAAAGTGCAAGAATTGCTGAGTAGAGCAGGATTAAGCGCAGCGCTATGCTAGAAAAGTTGTGTTTGAGATTTTTTGATGGTCTGTGAATGAGACGTATGACTGCATCAGTCATTTTGAATAAGGCCATGGCAAACTGTTTGCCTCTAAATGATAGGAAGAGACACACCAATGAAGAAAAAAAGTGCAAATTATGTGATGCTGAAAAAGAAGATCTGACACTTTTTATTGTGGTGCCCAGCATGCATTAATGCGAGACCAGCTGTTAGTGACCTTCAGCAATCATACATACGTAGAATACACTGAATCAATAATTAAATACTTTCTTCATGATCAACAGAACATAGAACAGAAATTAACACAATGTATGAATTTTGTAAAAAAGAAAGCAACATAAAGAGAAAACCTGCCCCAAACACTGTTCAGGAGAGACTATTACAAAGGTAAAGCCTCTGACCCAACATCTGATCTGATCATTGAAATTAGCCCTGCAGTTCCTTAACGTACTGGCCTTTTGGGAAATTAGAGAAGCAGTTTTCCTATTGTAATTCTCAAAGGTAAACTTGGAATCTAATGTTACCCAAAGTACTTTTAAAGGGATATATGAGTCGATAATTGTTTCATCAATTAAGATATCACGATGTGGATCATTGAGCGACTAAAAATGGAAATGGAAGTAATGGAATTTCTTAATTTATTTTGTAGCAGTAGTGTGTGTAGACCACTTCTAAGTAGGTGTTTGATAAGCTTGGGAGGGGAAATGATGGTGGAAAAATTTATATGGAAACAGTCTTATCTAGATACGAGAGCATAACAGGTGCATTTCTGTGATAACATCAGGCTATTATATTAAACAAAGGCTTTACAGCAAGATATCTTCTAGCATTATGCAAATACTTCCCTCCCCAACTTTAGTCTATATTATTCTCTCTCATTTACATCCTATTCTGGAAACCATGTTATTTACCAATCCTAAATGGCATGTTTTTATCTATCCCTTGATCAATCAGTCAATCAATGGAAGCACACAATGGGGAGGGGGGAGCGAGTCACCTCACCCAACCTATGATGCCAGGGCCAGGGTTTCTTCTGGGCAAGTTTCCATGTACTATTTTGATTTTGAAAAAGCCTTTGACACCATGTCACACAAGAGGCTCATCCACAAGCTTTATCAAACTGGTGTAAAGGGACACGTCCTCAGCTGGATTGAAGAATTTCTAGCAAACAGAGTCCAGAAGGTGAAGGTGAATGGAGCCTTGTCCACTCCAGCTAGAGCAACTAGTGGGGTTCCCCAGGGCTCTGGACTGGGACCCTTACTCTTCCTAATCTACATTAATGACCTTCCTACCAACATTACTTCTCAATGCAAACTCTTTGCAGATGACACAAAGATATACAGTAAAAGCAGCACAATTGCAGAAAAGAACACTATACAAAAACAAGAAGACACCAACAAACTGATGGACTGGTCCAAATCATGGCTGCGAAGGTTTAACTCCCCAAATGTAAAGCGATGCACAGTGGCCACCAAAATGACAGACACCCTGACATGATGGAAGATGTTTACATCAAACAAGTGACAGAAGAAAAGGACCTAGGTGTTCTGATCACAGGCAATCTAAAATTTATGCATCACATTGAAAAAATAACTTCAAAAGCAGACAGCATGTTAGGCCATTCAAGTGTACTTTCATGCACTGGAAGATTTAGCTAATGTGTACAGGACGTACTTACATCCTCACCTAGAAGATGCTGTGAAAGTGTGGAGCCCCCAAAACGGAGTGAACATCAATAGAATAGAAAAAGTTCAAAGAAAAGCCACCAAGATTGTCCCATCATTTCAGAACCTCACATATGAACAGCGGCTAAGAAGACTCGACATTCCCAAGCTTGAAGATAGGAGAGAGGGGGCTTGATAGAAGTTTTCAAAATAATGAGTGACATTGAAAACATTGATAAATAGTACACAATCTTCCAAACCACAAACACAATACGAAGTGGCCACTCCATACATACAAACAGAGATGTAAGTAAACACAATCAAAACATGCTTTCATACAGAGTCAAAAATGCATGGAACTCACTCCCAGAAAACACAGTTAATACATCTGCAGTGGCTTTCAAGAACAGATATGACAAACACAAATCACAGATGAATATGGAGGCAGGCAACAGGATCTATGTAGATTATATGTAAATCCCGTGGACTTTATTGTTAAGTCTGTAACTCCCCTTCCCATCCTAAGTACTTCCTGGCTGGATCTGTCGACTTGCCACAAACTCCTCGACGTCCCCTTGGTCTCCTCCACTCAGGATTATCTATTACAGAGACAACCCGATGAGCAGGGTCGGCTTCTGGGCAGCGTGCCACATGCCCACACACCTAGAGTTGGCGTTGACGGACTATTAGGGTAATATGTGTTGAATCAGTCTCACGGAGTAACCACCGGCTTAACACAAACTCATTCCGACGATACCCCATGATTCTGCATAGACACTTATTACCAAAGACATCAATCCGCCGCTCCAGGTCCCTATTAAGTGTCCATGCCTCACAGCCATAGAGTAAGACATCCCTTGAGATATGCACTAAGCACCATTTCTCCTACATTCAAGCACACATTTCCATGCTC
Organism: Eriocheir sinensis; assembly: GCF_024679095.1. Classification (NCBI taxonomy): domain Eukaryota; kingdom Metazoa; phylum Arthropoda; class Malacostraca; order Decapoda; family Varunidae; genus Eriocheir; species Eriocheir sinensis. The sequence goes on from NC_066511.1 coordinate 27,164,839, forward strand.
TTGAAACCCCCCCGGGCCGAGAGCCGCGTCCCCGCCCCTGGTGTTTGAAACGAGGGAGTGAGGCGACGGTCCCAAGTCTTTCCGGGCCCCACCAGCAGCCCCAGCACGCGGCTCACCGGCCCGGGGGAGGAAATATATTCACCCAGACTGACCTGACGCATGTTCATTCGTCTTAAATCGTCCAAAAAATCAAACTGCAACATCCTGGCGGTGCTGTGGAGGCCGAAATATGTGACGGGCTGATGCCGGGTGACGTGCCGCTGTTTACCTCCGTGGCCACAACACTGACAGCACGGCGTGGCGAGAAATACCTCCCCACAGAAATAAGTCGCTCTGGTGTACAATACGCATGCGCTCTGGGGAATACATAACAGGGAAACCTATTAATTTATCCTATTTTTGTGATCTTTGTGATGGTTGATAGTGCCCGGAAGGAAACAACACACCAGATCGACAAAACAAACCAGCAGGAACTGAGTAAACATCATCGCGGGGTAATTTTTTGTGAAATCTGCCCTATTCGTTTGTTATAAAGCGTTCTCTTGATTAAAAGTGTTGCTCTGATGTTCGTGCCACGTATTAGAGCCGAAACAGGACAAGTAAACGATAGCAGTGAGTGAAATATAGAAAAAAAGTAAGCAAGCTGAACCACTTCTGCGAGTTATTTTGCGACTGCGAGCTAATTCCTACTACAGCCTCCAACGTTACCAGCTCGTCATCCCTAGAACACTGTTATTTAGTAACTTTATACCCGAAAAAACGTCACACACACATAGATAACGATATTACTTTAAAATTGTTGTTAAAATTGCGAGTTATTGGTGTGTTTTGGCAATAGTAATGGGTCAGAAACTAGAAAATACAGTGTTATGAGTACGTTGACAACGCCACCTCCAGCCTCTTTAATTTCAGATATATTCTTCCACCATCATCTCTTCCCCTTCCAAACTTATATAGCACCTACTTAGAAATGGTCTACACACACTAGTGCTACTAAATAAATCAAGTACTTCGATCCATAACTCGTATATTTTTATTTTAATCGGTCAAGGGTTATTTTCTGACAACCAACTACCATGGTAATCACTCTTTAGCATGCTTTTCGATATCTTGACGTGGTATTATTATTTATAAGGAATAAATCATGCGTTATAAATTGTTGCATATGGGGGAGCCGATTATTTTTATGTCAATATTAGCTATGGGATGCCAAACCAATTAACCTAACCATAAAAAATCCTTCTCCTTGTACGTAACAGTTTTATAATTGATTGATAGTTTATTGCTGCAGGTAAACAACAAGGGAGATATGTAGTATTATACTTATTTTTAGAGAATATACCGTGCACAATAGAGCATATTTTTACCTAGAGGGGAAGCAAGGTAAATGTATCTCGATAATATGGGATATCATATATGGCAAACGTGATTTCATATTTTTTATATAGCTATTCTATAATTGAAAGCTGGTTTTTAACTCTGATTTTCACATATCAAATATATCATAAAAAGAAAGAGCCGCAGAATGCTAAGCAGGGTAGCCAAAATCTTACCACACGAGACATAAACATTTTATTATAATAACTGAAAATAATCCCGTCTTCAGCTTATTTGAAGAAAGAGGAAGTTGCACGGTAAACTATCTCACAGATAAGACATGAAAGGGAAGAACAAACAGGAAACGTTCACTTCGGCGCCGTGGCCAACGTAGCCAGATTGTTGTACTAAGAAGACAATATATATTTTTTTTATAGCTGCCCACCCACACCAATAACGCTACTCATTTATAGTTAGCGTTCGAATCGTTAATTGATGGTTTTTAAGCAATTGAAGGAATAAATTGGCGTTCCCTAAGCAGAAATTGCGGTCGTATTTAAGAATTATTATCGTACACATGGGAACGTTGCTCGAGTCGTGCCCAACGTTGCTAGATTGTCGTACTCAGCCTCTTATATTTACCGACTTCCGACCCAAAAACTGTCTCCTGGGCCCCGATAACTAGATTCATTTATATTTATCGTTAAAATAGTTAATTTCTGATGTTTCTTGGCAATAGTTATGCGTCAGAAACCGGTAAATACTATGCTCTGAGTACGATAATTTGGCAACGGTGGTCGCACCTGCCAGCTGAGGCCTGACGTGTGTGCCGCCTGTTGGTGCACGTCACGGCACGGCCCGCGCTGACGCAACCATCATTCCCTGGGCCACGGCGCCTCCTTCCCTGGGCCAGTCTCGTCGTGGAGCTGTACTCGTCTGAACCCCGTGAGCTGACACCTTAAGGGAACCAGGCAACACGTGGGAGGAGCTGGCTGGCTGCCACCACCTGACACCTGTTCGGCTCCCATCGTTTTGATTAATCATCGTCAGCAGGTAAGGTCATGCTAATAGTTAAGATAAAGTTTATGTCCATAGTGTAGAATCCAAGTCCAAGTCATGTTTGTAGTTTGATTAAAATCATGTTCCTAATTTAAGATTACGTCAGGTCATGTTCATAGTGTAAGATTAAAGCCACGGTCATGGTTTGATTTTAAAGTCATGCAATTCACCACATCTATCACCAGGAAAACATGAACCACGTCAGGAAATCGTTGGTTGGGTGAAACCGTAAATTGTCCGAGTTGGTCTCTAATCCAAATATTACAGGCAGAGCTCCTGACACCCCCTTCCATGGGCTAGTATTATATGGAGTACAAAATTGGGGGGGAACAGCCCTAGTAAAGTTCGGTTGGAGTAGTTTAAATATGCTCCTCCACCCAAAAACCCCGATTTCCCACGGGTCCCCCAAGTTGAACCTCTCTGTGAGCTATTTTGCGGCTGTGGCGGCGGGCCCTCAAAAGGCATTGAAAAGTCATTCTTTTAGTCATTTCCATAGAAAAATGCTAATCATGATAAACAGCATTATATTTTGTCCATAGAAAAATGCTAATCATGATAAACAGCATTATATTTTGTCCATAGAAAAATGCTAATCATGATAAACAGCATTAAAATTTGTCCATAAAAAATATCTAATCATGATAAACAGCATTATATTTTGTCCATAGAAAAATGCTAATCATGATAAACAGCATTATATTTTGTCCATAGAAAAATGCTAATCATGATAAACAGCATTATATTTTGTCCATAGAAAAATGCTAATCATGATAAACAGCATTATATTTTGTCCATAGAAAAATGCTAATCATGATAAACAGCATTATATTTTGTCCATAGAAAAATGCTAATCATGATAAACAGCATTATATTTTGTCCATAGAAAAATGCTAATCATGATAAACAGCATTATATTTTGTCCAGAAATAAGCAGTCAGCATTTTGAAATTAGTAACGTCATTAAAATGAATCTTTACCCTTTCCTCACTGCAATACACTATCGCACTATACTTCTCAGTTTTGTTGCTTGAATCACTTAATGTCATTGCTTTTCCTTGCACTTATTCAAGCATTTATGCCCTTTTTGCCAGCACTGTGTCAGGAATATTTTTGCCAGCTATACAATTCTTCTTTGTTTCCTTTTTGTCTCCTTACAGCCCTAACACCTGCAGATTGCTCCATTGTCCTCCTCTTGCCTCGTATCCCACTCCTCCCTGCCTATTACTGTCACTACTGATGCTATTGACTCACCTCTCTGTCTCTCATAATTATTGCATTCTACAATTAGATGTTCCACGGTTTCTTTCTCCCCTACCCTGCAGCTACAGTTCTGGTTTCCCCCATCCCTGTTTCTGCCATTTATCTCCAGAGTTCCCGTTCTTGCTTTAAACAACAGCTTGCTCCCCCAGTCTCATACATGCCAGTCTACACCCTCTGGCTTCTGCTTCCTACTGTACCATTGTAGCGTCGATTTTCCATTAATTCCTTCCTGCCATTTGTCTTCCCCGTTCCTTTCAGCTTCTTCACATCCCTGATCTCCATTTTATTCCACTCCTCTCTCAGGTTTTCTCTCCTTTTCCACCTCTCTAACTTTCCTCCATGTGGACTTGTTTCCATTTTCTTGCATTATTATCTTTGCTCATCTTTCCTCACTACTCTTTTCAATTTTCTTTAAGAAACCCAACTTACCCTTTATAATTCTTTAAAATCATTTCCTGTGAAAATAGCTAAATGGGGGGTATAAAGTTACCCCCATTAGGAGTAATGTTAAGTCTGGTGAGAAAATTAAGGGGGGTGTTGGGGAGCAAAGCCCTGCCTAATAAAGGGGCTTGCCATTTCTGACCATTTTTGTATAGAATGTTTGTTAGTTTTACTAGATGAAAGGTAAGGCATGGGATGACAAGGAGAAGGTGTTTACAGGTTGGCAGGAAAAGCTAGACAGATTAGATGCACTCTGCCCCGTTGGCTATGCTTCCACTGTTGCTGACTGAAGTGTGTGTGTACATGTTTACCCTCCCCACCACTCAGCTGAACCCTGCACTTACCAAACTTGTTTGGTAAATCCCCACGTTTACCAGACTGGCCAAAAAAGTTTATTTATGGCAAAATTAGTTACATTGATGTCCATTAAACCGAGGTTTACTGTAATTTGCATTATTTCTTTGCGGAAACCAATAGTTTTGGAGAGAGTGAGGGAAATTTGGGAAAGTATGTACGTATTTCTGCAGGGGATAATTAGCAAATTTATTGAAAATGAATAATACCAGAAATAAACAGTCTCGTATGACATTGTGAAATGGGTGAAGTTATAGATATTTACCAAAAAGATACTAACATTTGCATCGAAATTCAAAACTGCTGCATGCCTTGCCAACCATGGCAGGTTATAGTACTGTGAGATCTTATTTTATGCAGACTCTAAGTTTGATTTTCTTAATTTTATCAGGAAACATGAAGCGTGTTCTGTGTCTTGCCATAACGGTGGTGGTGGTAGTGGCAGCTGTGATCACAGATGCAGTGAGCCAGAATCAGGAAGGTGAGCTGGAGGTGGTTGTGGAGCCTGAGGAAGATCAGGATGGAGAGCTGACCATGACGGATGGGTCAGCAGCAGGTGGCTCCACGGATAAAGTCTTCATCCCAACAGATGAATGGCAAACACTTGAAACAGGTAATTCCTTTTATATTCTCTTGTAATGATATAGTGTGATGTCTTTGTGTACTGTTTTCTTTCAGTTTGGTTCTTTATTTTTAATAAAGAAATAAGGTGCACTGCATTCACTGTTATCATCCTCACTATTTCCCTCAAGTAAAGGAAAGATAATATTGTGCTAACTTGTGTGTGATCATACCAAAAAGTGTACAGCACTGCCAAGTGGAATCAGGTTAAAAGTGACCCTCGGGTTCAGCATTTTGTGGACAACCATAAAAGCCAAACACGTAGTATGAGGCTAAAAACTTATATGCACTTGTGACTTGTAGGGGCCCCAAAGGTATAGCACCTGTAGCCCCTTAAAAAATCAGACTTTGGTGCAAATTGTAACTTTTGACTAAGAGAATTTCTGTTTTTACAATGTTAAATGCTTCTTACAACCTAAAGTTGTAATAAGCAACTATTGTAAAAAGAAATCTACTTTCCTTTAAAGAATTTTTGCTTTATTCAAAGATTTATAAGAAACCATTTCCTAGGCCAAGCCATACCTCGGGGTCTTCATGTGCGCATGAACCTCCAAACGGGTGTGAAGGAGGCCAAACTGCTGGACGACAATGAGGAAGCTGATGATGCCAATGCTCCAGATGTGGCGGAGGGCACACAGCAACAGAGTGTCAACAAGGCAGTCATTCCTTTAGAAAAGAATGACTCCGACGATGAGGCAGCAATGGATCCTAAAGCTGAGTTAATGAGGGAGAACATAATCGAAGCCCTGAAGCAAATTAAGAGTGAGGATGGATTGAACCCAGAGGTGAGCAAAGTTATTCATGGAGTGTTAAAAAGTATTTGAATGATTGGCTTAAAACACTGGCCAAGTATCCATTGACTGTTGTGTTTGCAGTGTAATTTCTTCTGGATATATATATATATATATATATATATATATATATATATGTATATATATATATATATATATATATATATATATATATATATATATATATATATATATATATATATATATATATATATATATATATATATTTATAAAAAATATATATAAAGAGGCCTATCCCAGATTCCATAGATGAGACAAAGTTTAAACTGTCATTTTGTTGTAAGAACAGGTAACAAGATATGAGACTGTTGCATGTACTCATTCTGTTTCAAATACATTTTATCATTTGACACAATAGTCACAGTGGGTGCCTCTACTTACATCTTTATCATCATACAAATTGCACAGTGCCTCACTGAGTATATTATGCGTGACTTTTTCCCACACACAAAAAGGCTAAAATCTTAATTGCCTCTCATCCCAAGATGGACTTTTGACACTGGTTTCATCATCCAGTTGCCAATGTCCTAAATAGAATTTCCATGTGGCTTTCCATGTTAACTTCAGTGACTGAACTGTATATCTCATTCCATCTAGTACATGTATATAGTGCAGGGTGTCGAGTTGTAATCATGCTATGTAAGAGGTTTTAAATCAATTTTTTTTACTTTATATTCAGGAGAGTATTGAAATTGCACAGGAAAGAAAGAAGAAGCTACGCACCTATGAAGAAATTAAGGAAAATTTTGATGCGTTGAACATCAAAATTGAAACGGATGTGGAAATATTGACCAAGCTGATGAATCGTTATGAAAATGCAAAAACAGACAAAGACCGTGCTAGTCTATTAGAGGACTTAGAGTACTTGGTCCATCAGTTTGATAATGCTATTACCTTTGTGGATATGGGTAAGTGTTCTAAACTTTAAAGTTGATTCTTCAGTGAAGTTTCACATACTTTGGATCAACAGTTATTAAAAAGTGTTTCAGAAGCTGAACCATCATTATTTACCAATAAATTTATAGAATCTACTATTATTTTAGCTAATGTTTCTTTTCCAAGAGTTGTTCTTTTGTATGAAATTATTAGCAGTTTAAAATATTCAGTGCAGAGTGGTAACACATTTGAGTAAAAACGAATTCCTTTACTGCAGCAGTATTATGATCATGGATAATTATATATTTAATATTGTCTGTATTTCTCTCCCATAGTAATTTGAATAACTGAATGTTACTATACTTTTTTTCTTAAAAAATGTTTGACCCTATCATTTAATTTAAATCATCTGTTTTCTATCAATTATTTATTTGGATTATATTATCTTCTATTTCTTTCTCTTTATTTTAAATTCTGTCTTTGGTGTGTCAAGATTACACACATTGTAACTTATTGTGTTTATTCTCTGACTGCTTTGCTTAATGCACTGTGTTCAGTAGAAATATCTTAGTGAGAGTTGTTAATATACTAATAAATTAATGCAAAAGAAGTTCAGATATTTATGTGTATGTTTTCAAACAGGTGGACTGCAACAAATAGTGCTGCCAGGAATCAACTCAACAAGCATTGATATCAAACAAAAAACTTTTCATCTGCTTGGCTCAGCAGTACAGAGCAACCCCAAGGTGCAAATAGCTTCTGTTGAACTTGGCCTTGTTGAATCACTTATCAGGGCTGTAACTCATGAAACTGAGGTATGTTTTAATTGAAAAAGTGGGGAAATGTTGCCTCATTATAATCTTTTTCTTATAAATGTAAAAAAATTGTTTTTAAATAACTTTTAATTTGATGATGGTATTAAGGAGCTTTTTCTCTTAATTTGCAAACTTTCAATAACTACATTTCCAGGTTAGTGTGGCACGTAAGGCAGTGTTTGCACTCTCTTGTTTGGTGAGAGGCTTTCCCTATGGACAGCAGGTGCTGGTTCAGAATGGTGGTCTGGAGGTACTGCGGAAAGTTTTTGATAGAGGAGACTTCCAAACTGTGCCTCTGCAGTTGAAAGTGAGTTAAAAGATTTTCCATTGAAAGGAAGTGGTATGTTATCTCTAAAGAGCCATCTATTACTTTTATTAATTTCTATGTTTTATATTTTTTTCTTTTTGTTTTTTACTAAGTCTGATGGATTTATGATTATTCATTTAAGTTGACTTAGTTTGTTGTCCAACTGACATGATAGAAAATAACCTGTGCCATGAGATTTTTTTTGTACGTATTTTTTATTCTTGAGTAACATTTGAATAGATACTCTTTAATTCACAATTCTTATATGTAGGTGGTGGCTCTTCTTCATGACCTATTGATAGAACGAGAAGAGGCAGAAGGAGAGAGACTGCAGCAGCTGAGACTATTCAAATTGGATGAGCAGCTTGCTGTAGGAGGGTGGTGTCCTGTGGTCTCCTCCCTGCTGACAGTGGCATCCTTTGATCGCCGTGACCGCCGCTATGACATGGGTGCTGCCCTTAAGAACGAGATGCCCTTAAGACCTGACCATGACACAGTAAGTAGCAGTGAAGCAGAACAGCATTAGCTACATAGTGCTTTATTTATATTGATTGTACTTTTACACTGAATGACTTAATATTATAGGATTTTCAGGATGTAATATAAAGTAAATAAAAATTGTGTCTTCCTGAAAACATACTGTATTTATTAATTGCAGGTGGACAAGGTTGTCTCAGCAATGAGCAGTATGGTTGAGGTGTGTCGATATCAGTTCTTTGACACCCTGCCACTTCTTCGTCATCTTGCCCACACTTATGATGACTTGGCCTACAAGGAACAGTTCCAGGACAATGATGATGGTGGTCATGCATTGTTTAAGGGCCTGGCAGAGACTATTCAAAGACTGGTGAGGAAAATTGGCCTTAGAAATGAATTATGAATTTAACATAGTTTACATCACCAGTAACTGTGATGATGTAGTGAGCAGCATTGCTGTCGGCAGGCAGTCATACTGATCCTGCCTGGCACAGTTCTGAATCCTAGCCAGGATGAGGAACCGAGACCTAGCATACTTTGTTGTTCATCACTAGCATAATTGATCAGTGAATAAGTATTGTATTTATTGGCATATAAGACGATCCTAAACCTTACATGTTGCCATTGAATCAGTAACTTATCACTACTGAACCAGCTGGTAGGTGTTGTTAGCCTCATTGTCCCTGTGGAGATTCAGTTGCAGTGTATGTAAACATTGCAGCCACTCATCTGTAAGCATTATCCAGGAAGCATTAAGTATTTTATATTATCACTATCGGATATGACACGTATAATGGAGTGGTAAGATTAAAGAAGTAAGGTAATACGTGAAATTTTAGTATCGTAAATGTCATTGCAACACAAAGAAATGAGTGGTGAGAACACTATTACTGCCCACAAAGCCTGCTAAAGCTCAAAGCTAAAACGTAAAACTTAACCAAGGACATTTTAGCAGCTTGTTAATAATATCATTTCACTGGTCAGTGGGAAGAGCAATGAAATATTGGGGTTACTGGGACTACAAGATCCAATTGTGTCATATTTAGGGGCCGTCTTATGCAGAGAACTTGCCTCTGAACTCGGTTTTAATATAAATTTTGGAGGTCATCTTATACCCCATTCAACTGGCAAATATGGTGCCCACCTTAGCATTTAGAGGAGATAACAAGTAACACAAGTGATGCAGTGATTGTGTTCAAGAATACTCTTTGTTTTATGAATAATCCAGACTCAGAGGCTGTTCAATTAAATATTAACAAGGATTTGCTCAAAATCATGTATTTGTACTATCTCTACATTTACTTTTTTTTTTATCATTCTGAACTATAAAGTGTGTTTAATCATTTAATAGTTGTATTGTTTAAGAACAAAATGTGTTGGCATCCACTTATTCTGACTGTCGTAATATATATATATATATATATATATATATATATATATATATATATATATATATATATATATATATATATATATATATATATATATATATATATATATATATATACATACATACATACATACATACTGTAGGACATCGCTTTATTGTAAGAGAGTACCAAAGAAACTCATGCCAAGTCAAGTTTGCAACTGGAAAGAAACATATTGTACTAGATACAAATTTATTGACATTCTAAAAGCAGTAAAAGGATTAAGTGCAGTCCATCCAAGGATAAACAACATACAAGTGATGGAGCATTTATTCTGTTGATAAAATGCTTTGATTTTACACATGTTAAATGACTTTTCTGGTATTTGCAAGTGGATGTCCAACACTGTATCATGAGTGTGTTTAGTGCACTAAGCTATGAATCCTCAAGTCTGGATTGGAATCCCAGCCCTAGGGAGTCGGTGTGCAGCCCACCTGGCTATTCATCCTCCTTTTCAGGCTGGTTGATAAGCTTACCTGGGTAAACCTGGAGAAAGTAAACTGTGATCACCTGGATGTTGCTTATGCTGTGTGTCCCAAGGAAATGGGTTTTCCCCCACCACAGGCTTAAAGGTCAATGGGATTGAGATGAGCATTGAGGTCATGTCCAGCTATAGCGTGTGCTCCCAACTTTACTTTTACCTTACATTGTTTCTTAACCCGTACAGTACCGGCCAATTTCAATATTTTTGGCTAGCCCAGTACCGGCCTTTTTTTTTTTTTTTTTTGTTCCATGTGATGGGTAAAGTGAAAAAAATAAGAAAAACACATATGTCATTGACCTAATTTTCGCAGGAGAACTCCACGAAGTGTTACCACGGTGTGGCTGGAAACGGCCCCTGTACGTGATTGATGGTTTATGGAGGATTTGACAAGTGATGGAGGCCAGTCAGCCTATTTTTGTTGCACACAGGTGTAGAATACTCCAGAGAGCACCATTTCATGGGGTATAAGTGTGGGATTTTCAGAATTTTCATGACAGTAGAATCTCGTGTTACAAAGGCGGCTCAATATAGCCTATGTCCTCCTCATCTGGCACATAATCCTTGTCCGAACCAGAGTCTGAGAGTGCTCCCACGTCTTCTTCAGATGAGGAAACCGCAAACTCACTGTCTATCGCTATATGGCAAAAGGAATGGGCCGCCGCGACATTGTTTACACCTGGTCTTGATCTTGATTGTGATGTCACAGGTGGCTTGTGATTCCTCCCCAGCTTGGGTAGTGTTTCCAATGCTACAAACGCACTCATGCAGTGTTGCCATTATCTGCAGCAGTCTCTGTAGCAAAAATAAACCCGCTACATCGACTGTAACAGTGTTTAGCAACAGTGTTTAGCAAGCCCGACGTTTATACGCGTCACTAGTATTTCTTGCAACCATAGGCGCTGAAGCTTATACGCATCGCTAGTACTGTATGGGTTAACACTTTCAGGATTGCATATTCCTGATGTAGTCCTAAAGGCATGTATGATGATTCTTTAATAGATCTGACAAGTTCTTGCACAAAGTTTCTTCAAGTGAAGGGAGATTGGAGGAAGGGTTTTATATCATAGTATAATTGCTCAATGAATGGTGAGACAGTACAGCCCTCAACTCCTAGGCTACAGGTATTTATTCCTGTGACTCCTGCATCTGATTTTTTTTAGTAGGTGCCGAATGTATTTTTTTTTTTCCTGAGCTCAGTTACTCCAGGGTAACTGCCTGGATGCTTGCTTGGAGGGACTGTCAGGGGGTAGAGGTGGTAACCAAGTTAGATATAACATGATATGCAGCACACGTCTTTAGATTTTGTAATGTGTCAGTCTTATGTGATGTGTAAGTAATAAGGTATTTATTAACCTCTGATGGTCTAGTCATGGCATTCAGGATCAGCTAAACAAACTGTGTATGTTTTGTGTAATATAATTTAAGTACTTACATGAATAAATTTCTGAACTTTGTTTTTCATTTGCTTATATAAGAGACATGGACCATTATACAGATGTAATGTTAAGGAATGTTTATTAGTTCTTTTTGAGACAGGTTGATTCAATTCAACTTTTTTGTTGAAACGTTATATACAGAAATTGTAATACTAACAATAGCCCCATTGTGAAGAGGACCTGTGGGGTGGCCCCCGAGACCAGAGGCTGTTCATATAACAGAGTGGTGAGATGATATGGTGTCTTATCATAACACATGCAGGTCACCTGCTTTTTAATTATTACATTATTATTATTATTATTATTATTATTATTATTTTTATATAACATTCAGCCCATGGCACTGGTAGGCTTCTTTGGTGAAGCCTGGTGATTGGCCCAAGCCTTTTATGGCATTGGCATGTGTTTTATAATGGTGCCATTTTGCTTGGCTCATGCTGTCCCACAGTGGTCATTTTTTAATCTTTAGAGAGTTAATCTAGTGTCCAGATTACCATTTGGTTTTCAGGTAAGTATGTTGATAATCTTAAGCCATTAAGCAATCAATGACTGAAAATTTTCAGCATGTAGCGGCGGGCTGGACTTGAATCTGGGTCCTCTAGGACACTACACCCACATGCTGACCACTCAGCCACCACTAGTATAAAATTAAGAATCATGGAAGTCATACAAGTGTCTGAGTATTGATATTTTTGCAATAATGCAGTACAACTGTAAGAACATAAGAACATAAGGAGTCTGCAAGAGGCCGGTTGGCCTATACAAGGCAGCTGTTTCAAATGGATCATCAATCATGAGTTAATCAAGGAAAGACTGTGTGTCCACAACATGAGTCAGTGGGTCATTTAAGCAAATCACAGAATCCATGACCAAAAAGCACATCATTGGATCAAATATGGTTGCCAAAGAAAAAATGGGAGTTAGGCAGATCAAAGGATTCATGACGAGAAACCAGACAGCCTACACACGGCAGCTTCAAAGACTAGGTTATTCACCAAGTTCCCTTCTCTCAGGAGTTCCCCTGTGTAGATGGTTTGGACTCTTTGTTGTCTCCCTATATCCTTGAGTAAATGAGATGATTATATTTTTTTTTCATATCTTTGGGATCTCAATTGGTCAGCCCCTTAACCTTTTGTAATGGATTTGCACAACAAGGTTTCACCTAGGAAACGGTTTCTTAAGAATGTAAGAATTAGTGAAGTGGGGGCCACCTGTAGTAATATAAAAGATCAAAATAAAGTTTCCCCTTGTAAGACTATGGTATTACCCTCTCCACTTGTATTCTTTTTGTTCAATGTTTTACCCCTTGAGAATGTCAAGTGTCTGGTTCTTGCTGCTGCCACACAAACATTAGTTTACCTCAAATGCCAAGATTAAGCAAGTGTGTAGGTCTCATTTATTAAATGGATATCAAAATGTTAGAATCGGTGCAGAGAGGGATGACAAAGATGATTCAGGGGTTGAGAAACTTGCCATACAAGGAAAGACTCAAACAGTTAAACTTGCATTTTCTAGAAAGGCGAAGGGTGCGTGGAGACATGATCGAGGTTTATAAATGGATGAAGGGCTTTAATAAGGGGGATATTCATAAGGTTTTGTTGGTAAGAGAACCGGGTAGGACACGAAGTAATGGGTTTAAACTGGATAAATTCAGATTCAACAGGGACATAGGCAAAAATTGGTTTACTAACAGGGTGGTGGATGAGTGGAATAGGCTTAGCAGTCATGTGGTGAGTGCCAATACAATTGTCACATTCAAAAATAGATTAGATAAATTCATGGACAGCGATATTAGGTGGGGTTAGATACACGGGAGCTTAGGTTCAAAGGAGCCGCCTTGTACAGGCCTATTGGCCTCTTGCAGACTCCTGCATTTTTATGTTCTCATTAGTGTATAGTCCACGATTATCAGTTTTCTCATAATTCATTATATTTAGGTGATATATATCCTCTTACTTTTTTATTTTTTTTATTAACTTGTGAAGACTACAGATTTTCAGTGCCAGGGCTGGGTGCCCAGCACATGAAAAACTGCTCAGCAAAGGGCTATAAATGAGTATGACCAGGCCTTTGAAAATGGCAGCATTAACAGTTGATTTTATATGCTAAGGAGCCATAATGAACTGTTTGAATTAAGCACTGTCATAGTCAAAGCAGGTGAGAAGTTGGTCTACTAGAGCTAAATCTTCTCAAAAACCTGTCGGCATCCCCACTAAGCCAAGCCACCGCTCTCATAGGTAGGAGCTCTACTTCTCTAAGTGCATGAGAACTACCTACTGTACCTGGGGTAAATCTTTTTCTCAACAACGTGCCTGGGGGTTTGAACCCGGTCCCTCAGGATGTGAGGCAGGATCATGACAATCCAAACAGGTACCCCACGACACAAGGCCTTCAGAGTCCTTATCCATGTCTCTTGCCATTATAGCACAAAATGAAATAGTGCTGTCAAGAAAGACTAAAATTGTACATGGAAAAAAAACTGTTGAAGCAAATTTTGACATTCCTAAAGTGAACAAAATCTTGTCTTCGTTAAAGCTAATTTTTGTTGCTCAAATGTTTGTCAAGCGAGGTCTCCTGTATTACTGTCGCTGTCATTGTTTGTTATTATTACCTGATCATCTGTTACTATTACTTATGCAGGTGATACCAGCATATATTGCAGTATTTACTTGTTTTGAAAAGGATCTCTTCTGTTTAAATCACAATGTGAATACAGAATAGGCATTACCTTGCATTGCGAAAATAAGGATGAGAGAGAAATAGGAATTTAGAATGAATTAGAAAATGGAAAAATGAGAAAAAAGAATTGTCAAGGGACAGATAAGTTGGAGGGGGAACTAATTTCTGGGAGGTGCAAGAGGAATCTGACATAATGCTGCTGTAAACGAGCTGTATAAATTTTCTATGAGGTCAGTGTTTATGACAGCTGAAGTAGTTGGATATAAGAAGTGTGGAAGAGGCAAGAAAAGTAGTGCATGGTGGACAGATGCGATACAGGAGACCGTTGAGCAGAAAAGTACCTACAAGAAAATACTAGAGGAATGTGCTAGAAGAGGCAAGAAAGAGACAGGAAAGTACAGAAAGAGTAAGGCTTTGATGAAAAGATTGTTTAAGGGAAGTAAATAAAGAGTAGTTGACAAGGAATCTGCTAGGAAGATATCAGTAAGGTATCTGGAAAGAAGTTGAAGGAGCACTGGGGAGAGGAAGAGTAATACTTGCAGAGTAAAGAGGAGTGATGGGGGAATGAAGAGATGAAGGAGGTATGGAAGAGGCGTTTCGACAATGATGAATGAGAATATGGGAAGAAGAGCAGCAACAACCAGTATAGGAGTAGAAATTAATGTAGGGAGGTCATATTCACAGGGGAGATGGAGAGTGTTGAGAAACGGGAGTAATAAAGAAGTTCTGAGTTGGAAGAGTCCCTGGCATTAACAATATAACAGCGGAAATGCTGAAATATGGAGGTGTATAGTTGTGCTGTGGGTGTTGTGGGTGTGTAGCTTAGCATGGTAGCAGGGTGAGGGGCCGGAAGGCTAGAAAATGCCATCATTATTGCTTCGTTACCATTGTTAATGATAAATATTGATGCTTAGTGGTTTTATTTTCAGCTCTCCATCACCGGCCAGGCAGGAGACATCGCAGCTGCATGACGGTAAAAGTAGCCTACAGGTATGTGAGCATTCATGTTTTCTTCTCACTTGGCATTTTGTGTGTCCGTATTTAATTGTGAACTTGCTGAACTGTTGAAGTGGCATGGTGTAGGCAGGGCTGCTTGGAGAGGGAGAGGGGAAACGTCCTCCAGCAAATTGTTTCTAATTTTCTCCTGAAATCAATGAAAGAAAATAATAATATGGATTGAATTGTAAAAAATATCAAAATCATATTCAATGAAAAGCAGTATGCTCGTGCAGTGGGCATAGTGAGCATTGGTGAGGTATTCATTGATGAAATACATAGAGCAGTAACTTCGAAATGTGATAAAAGGCGGCAAAAGAGGTAATGCGACAGCAGGATGTGAGAAACTAGACTGAGGATTTCTTGATGTTTCGTGTGAAATATTACTCTTCTTAGTGGGAATGTGTGTAGGAGAAAATTGAAATATAACTAAGCAAAATTGGTGATTCATCCACATTGCAGTTGTTTTTATATTATGTATATTGTATGGAAGCTGGGCGCTCTCTTCATATTTCATCCACTTGTTAAATCACTACTAAAAAATAGATATAGGGTTCCATCACATAGGCATCGCCTCAGACTCTAGTGTTCGTCTCATGGTGACGGGGAAAATTTAGAGCTCGAGTGAAATCCATTAATGGTTAGTCTGTTAGCTGAACATTCATTTCCGACTGGTCTGGCCGCCACGAGTGGAAAAATTTGTGTTCAAAATAGGTGGCCTTAGAAAGAGGATAAAAATATGATAAAACTTATCTAGTAACAAAAGTGCACATACAGCTGTTTACAATCGTGAATTGTTTGATTTGAAAATATGGGGAAGTATTTTTTACGACCGTCAGTTGTTACTTTGTGGGACGATATCGCTGAAGAGAAGTCTTCATGTGGGAATGTTTGGGGAAGAGATGTGTTCCTCAGTCTTTGGGATGATACATGGAAATATTTCCGTCATGGAATATTTTGAGAATGTTAAAAAAAACGAACTGGGGGCTTTCAGAAAAAAATAGGAATGAAAAGTAATCATATTAATTCATATGTGATCTCTGCCCAATAATTTTTGTTCATTCAGATAATCTTGGCTTCGTAACCTCGACCCAGTTCGGTAATTTCTTACACTCACTGCTGGAGGCGGTGGTCAGCAGTCAGCGCACGGACGTGTTGGTGATTCCGGGGATCCCAAGACAACCCAGCCACATGCTGTCCGACTACGTCAACAAGAGCACTGTGAAGGCCAAGGTGCAGGCAGCCATGGGCCAAGACGTTATAAAGCCACTACGATTAAAATGCCCCAACCCATTTAAATGTGTTGGGGCCGACCACGGCAACTAAACAAAAGGTAGGAGCACCGGTGGCGCTAATTTATGTGGCGCGCTGCGGCGTCACGCGTATATATAGTTACGGCGCGGGCCTCGGTTGCACAGCCTACGACACAGAAGACTGACCAGCTCTATAGTAATTTCTTATACAGGGACCAACCATACCTGTAATGTAAAATAGGCATCAAACTAAGGGTACATGATGAAGGAATTGTTATAGCCGAAGTCTTTGAATTACGAAACTGTGAACGTGCAATGGAGAGAACAACCCCCCACTATAACATGGGAAAAAATTATGTCGTTTCACTCAGGTGTAACGACAGACCACCTAGTCAAGACAATAAGGTCAGTGTGGTCTGATCATCTATGTAAATCTCTGTAAAGCTCTAAAGATCAGACATGACTGTACATTTTAATTATTCATCAGCACTCAACGTCAAGCACAAGTCGCGCGCGCGCACACACACACACACACACACACACACACACACACACACACACACACACACACACAGGTTTCGCGGTAAATTATTGCGGGCTGTTCCTGCGGGGAGGCCACCACCGCGGGGTCATGACCTCACTTTACGAGCGGGCCCGTCGGTGGTCTTCAGCTAAGTGCTACAGTATACATCCTGTACACGGACACTGTCTTCCCGCCTACACCCTTAACACACCGCTTTGTTATGCTGGTTGGCTGGCTGGTGGTCGCGGCAGAGCAGGAGGAGGAGCAAGCGAGCAAGGGAGAGAGGGAGTCAAAGCGATAAAAAGGAAAATATAGTCAGCCCAACATGAACAAACAACATGTGTTTCGATGTCCGCCTCGCTCTCTTGCTCGCGCTATTTTTCAATATACTAATGAAATATATCATTAAAACATTTCTGGGGCGCACACACACACACACAAAAAAAAAAAACACAACCCCCCCCCACACCCATACCCCCTCCCCCCCCCCCCCCCCACACACACACAGGAACAATGTTTAAATTTAGTGCGCAACAGTGAAAAATCCCAGAGGCCGGATTTATCACTGTAAGGTTACTTAAACGAAGAATCGAAAGTGTGTTCTTTTTATCGTGTTAACGCACATAAACGCTGGCCGACACGATGGACACACCTCTTAGCCTGAGCACGCTAATTGGTCTGTCTGCTGCACCGGTAATTAAGGGGACGTAAAGGCTTAATGGCTGTGTTGGTGCTCGAATTTATGGTTCTGTCTCCCCCCCTGTCAGTGTAAGAAACAATATAACTGGTGCAGCAGTTTACGGAAAGCTTGTAAAAAATGAAGACACGGGGATCGTTCGGCAGCAAGAATACTGTATTTATTGGTGTACTTTATTGTACTTATCAATTTATTTATTTACTCATGTTTATCAGAGGAAGTCGATGGCCTTTTTGGATCCAGAGACAAAGGAAAGAACGATGTATGCATGTACGTACGTTTTAGACTGCGTGCGCGGAGTGTGTGAGTGTGTGTGTGTGTGTGTGTGTGTGTGTGTGTGTGTGTGCTCGTCGATAATTTATTCATTTGCTTTACGATTGCGTGCGTTTGCGTGTATTGGTATAAGAGGGATAGGCCAATGTATACGTCACTTCATTGATGATTGTCCAGAAGTCTCATTTCTTTGCAGTTTAGATTTTCCTTGGTAGCTTTTTTTTTTTCAGTCTTTATTTTGATATTAATTCCTTATTTATTGTATCTTGACAAAAGTTCACGATCTTTACTTTTGCTCATTATCTAGCGCAGCATATATATTTTTTTCCTGGCCAATCTATATTTTGACAAGAGCTCAATTTCATAGTTCAGCTTAATTATCCAAGATAGATTTGTTCCCCCTGACAGCAAAAATTGGCGAACGTGCATACCCAGGCAGGCAGGAAGGTTGACAGATGGACAGACAGACAGGCAGGCAGTCAAACAGGCAGGCAGGGAGGCATGGACAGACAAACAGACAGGAAGTTATACAAATGGACAGATAGAGGCAGAGAGCAAGCAGGCAGACAGACAGGAAGTTTGACAAATGAATAGACGGACAGGCAGGTCGGCAGGCAGATGGACAGATCAGTCAGTCAGGGAGGCAGGCAGGTAGTCAGACAAATAGACAGACAAACAGACAGAGAGGCAGGTGAACGTAGGTGGGTAAAGGGACAGAGTATCAGGCAGGAAGGAAAAAAAGAAGTTAAACAGACAAACAGACAGAGAAAGGGACAGATAGACAGAGACAGACAAAAAGACAGACATATTGACACTCGGGCAGACAGACGGACAGGCAAGCAGGCAGGTGGACAAACAGACAGACAGACAGGCAGAAGCGAGCGGCCGCCGCCCCCCACGTGGCCGGCCGGCGCTGGTCTGGGCGCCTTGAATCAGATTTAGTTGTCAAGGTGGGAAGGTCCCTCGCGTGTTCCTGTCGCGGGCCAGCCTCGTTACTGCCGTCAAGGCGTGCTTATCTCCACACACACTGGCCCATAAAATCTCTCACTCTCTCTATCTCTAGCACTGGCGCTCTCTCTCTCTCTCTCTCTCTCTCTCTCTCTCTCTCTCTCTCTCTCTCTCTCTTAAATTCACACACACACACACACACACAGACACACACATACACACCTATTCAAATATACATTTTTTTTTGTATATATATTTTTTTTACAGCAATGGAAGAAGCTCAAGAAAAAAAGAAAAAAAAAAACGGAAAACAACAAAAGCCCGCTAAGCGCTGTTCCAGCAAAAAGAGTGAGAGTGGCGAGAAGAAAGGGTCAGTTTCGGCTGGAGAGGCGTCTTGATACTCCCCTCTTGGAATAGTTCAGGGCGTAGGTAAGAGGAAATAGAGACGAAGTAAGGCTGCTCCAGAGTTTACCAGCAAAAGGGTTGAAAAAATAAAGATGTTAGCTAACTCTTGTTTTTAAGCGATTTGGATAGCATAGTGGTTAGTAAGCTCAGAAGTGGAGTCAGCATGAAATTATCGATAGGAGACATAATTAGAGGCAACTTTGTGGCGGAATTTGCGGTAGAAGGCTGCCAGTAAAAGGAGCGGAGTTAATGAGACGAGATAAGGTGCCTTTACTCTGCCCAAAAGGGTCATTGGGTATATTGAAGTTTTGCGTAACAAAACTTATTTACGCTCCATCCCTGGACCCGTTTTCTTTCTTTCTTTCATTTAGGTTTGAATTCGAATACAAATACGAATACTTCTTAAAAGTATTCATAAATACTATTCATTGAAAAATAGCTTCCTGATATCACTAGGTAGAGAGCAGTGTTCTAAAGTTATGGAACAGTAAAATGACGCCGCACTGCCATAGTCAGCGAACCTGTACTATACACGAAAATTACACGTCCGCCCAGGAGGTTAGATTTATATGGAACAACGACTGTTATTTCTGACAATAAATTTTGAAATATTCGTCAGATTATTCGCAGAATACAAATACTGTTCTCTTGTATTCGAATACGAATGAAGATACATTGGTTTCTATTAAAAGTTATTCGAATTCGAACACGAGGGCACCCAAATACGGTATTCGATTGTATTCGAATATGAATACCGAATACGAATACTCCATTCCTGAAAACGACAGAGAAGAGAAAAGAAATAAGAAGAAATAGAGAGAAAGAAATACAGACAAGACCATCAAACAACCCAGCATGACGTAACATAAACAAAACGCCTTAGAAAACTCCCATTTGACGGACAATCGCCGAGCCGGTCACACAAGACGAGGCCGATGGATAGACAGACAGACAGACAGACAGATCCTTGCGGCAATTACAGCCAGGGAAAACATCTGCTGCTGGAAAAGGCGCGTCTCTCAGCCTTTTCACAAGTGGGTAAACAGAGGTGCGGGAGGCCTATAGGCGAGGAGCGTAGGCCTTTGTGGGGCGGCGACACGACAATCGGCGCCGTAGAACCCTCAATGCGCGGCCCTCGGCGACCACAATGGCAGCTGGAAAGGATTATTACCGAGAGGCGGGAAAACAAGTCGTCTGGGAACTGCATTACCAAGGAGCTTTGTGCGGTTCTCCTTCGTCTCTTCTCTGATTTTCTCTCTGTTCTTCTTTGTGTCTTCTGTTCCTTGTTTCCTTTTCTGTTTTCTTCCTTTCTTTTCTGATTCTCTCTCTCTGATTCTTTCTCTCCTGCGTTCTCATCTCCTGTGTTATTTGTCTTTCTCTGTTCTTTCCTAATTTCCCTCTATGTGTGAACTCCATTATCAGAGAGCATTGTGTGTTCTCTCCTTTCTCTACCTGATTATTTTTTACTGTTTATTTTCTTGTGTTCTTCCTTTCTTCCTTATTCGTTCTCTTCCGATTCTTTTTCTCTACTGTACTTTCTCGCCTCTGTTCTCTCTCCCCCTTCCTCTCTCCTCTGATTCTCTCTCTCTCTCTCTCTCTCTCTCTCTCTCTCTCTCTCTCTCTCTCTCTCTCTCTCTCTCTCTCTCTCTCTCTCTCTCTCTCTCTCTCTCTCTCTCTCTCTCTCTCTCTCTCTCTCTCTCTCTCTCTCTCTCTCTCTCTCTCTCTCTCTCTCTCTCTGTACTACTTTTATTTCTCTTCTTTCCTCTTCTTCTCTATTTGTAAACTTTGCGTGTTTTTTTCTTTTTGCCTTAATTCTTTTTTTTTTTACTATCTCTCCTTTTTTCTGTTCTCTCTCCTGTCTGTCTTACCTCTCCTTTTTAATTTGTGTTTCATCTTTCATTCATTATTTTTCTCTTTTGTGCTATCTTGCTATGTCTGTTTTACCTCTCTTTTTTAATAATCTTCCATTCATTATTTTTCTCTGCTATCTTGTCTACTCTCAGTCTTTCTCATCCCTCCTGATATTTTTTCTTTCCCTGTTCATTTATTGATTTTCCTATTCTACTACTTCACCTTCTCTTGTTTTATTTGCTGTCTTGATTGTCTTCCTCTTCTCTGGGTGCGTTTCCTCTTTCATCTCTTCTCTATTTCTCTTTCCATTCTGTTGTCGTCTCCGCTGTTCTCTCCTTCACCGTCCTTCTCTCCTCCTCTCATCTTCTCTCGTCTCCTCTTTCGGTATCACGAAGACACACACGCGGCACGGGAGTCTAGTCTGTCCTTACATCGATAGGGCAGGCAGGTGTTCTGGAGTCCACTCTTCGTTTCTTCTCTGTCTTCTGTCCTCTCGTCTTCCCTCCTCTTCCTCTTTCTGCATCGAAACACTATACAAGAGTTTGCCAGTCTGTGTATCTGTCTATAGGGGTATATATGGCGTTAAGGCGGGTATAGGTGTTCCGGATTTCACTTTTCATTTCTTCTGTGTCTTCTTTACTCTCGTTTCCCTCCTCTCCCTCTTTATGTAACCCCCCCCCCCCCCCTGTGTGTCTGTCTAGGGGTATAAACGGCGGCAAGGCGGGTCCATAGGCGTCAGGGCAGGAGGAGGAGAAGCAGGAGACAGCAGAGAAAAGAGCAAAACAGCAGGTGAGACACTTCCCACGGGGTCGGGTTGCAAGGCGCGCCCCTTTCCCAAAATCACGTTGGTCGCCACTCATCGCTAAATGTCCCTCGCTGCCTCTCTCTCTCTGTGTGCCCTTCCTTTGCTGCGCCTAAAAGCTCCGTGTTGTAATTCTCTTTCCCTTCCTCCGTCTGTTTTTGTTCGTCCGTCTTACTTGCTGTCCTTTCCCGTGTGTTTATTTCAGGAAGGTTTAACAGGGGTTTCTGTGTCTGTCTGTCTGTCTGTCTGTCTGTTTCTCTCTCTCTCTCTCTCTCTCTCTCTCTCTCTCTCTCTCTCTCTCTCTCTCTCTCTCTCTCTCTCTCTCTCTCTCTCTCTCTCTCTCTCTCTCTCTCTCTCTCTCTCTCTCTCTCTCTCTCTCTCTCTCTCTCTCTCTCTCTCTCTCTCTCTCTCTCTCTCTCTCTCGCTCTAGCTCTCTCTCTCTCTCTCTCTCTCTCTCTCTCTCTCTCTCTCTCTCTCTCTCTCTCTCTCTCTCTCTCTCTCTCTCTCTCTCTCCTTTTCTTTCAGTATAACGTCCTTGCCTGCGGTTCTCTGCCTGTCATTTATTCTTCTTATTGCTTCCTAATGCAAGAATTAACCAGTATCATCTCTTTCTTTCAACTCTCACTGATGGACCTTGAAACATACCTACTTATTCGTCTTTATTTCCTCCGCCTGACGACTTGAATTCTATCAAAAGGAATATCAAGAACAACTTCGAGCTGAAACTGACTATGTATAGGTAATGTATGTACCGTATCTATCTATCTATATGTATGTACCGTATCTCTCTATCTATATGTATGTACCGTATCTCTCTATCTATATGTATGTACCGTATCTCTCTATCTATATGTATGTACCGTATCTCTATCTATATGTATGTACCGTATATCTCTATCTATATGTATGTACCGTATCTCTCTATCTATATGTATATACCGTATCTCTCTATCTATATGTTTGTACCGTATCTCTCTATCTATACGTATGTACCGTAGCTATCTATCTATATGTATGTACCGTATCTCTATCTATATGTATGTACCGTATCTCTCTTTCTATATGTATGTACCGTATCTCTATCTATATGTATGTACCGTATCTCTCTATCTATATGTATGTACCGTGTGTTAGGAGCTTTTTATTCGTTGTTTTACTTTTTATTCGTTCAGCCAGCGACTTTACCTTTGCCTACTTCCTTTGATGTAAAAAAAGAAAAGAAAAGCGTAGTAATTAAAAGGGTGCTACTACTACTACTACTACTACTACTACTACTACTACTACTACTACCACTACTACTAATTTGGTTTCATGTACACCATCGTTATTATTTTTTTTTTCTTTTTCCTTCCAAGTAAGGTAATTTGCCTTATTAAAAGGGGAGTACGAAAAGCTGTAGGGGTGACTCGAGGATAAGGGATAATGATGACGATGATAAGGAGGATGTAAAGGGGGAAGAGGAGGAGGAGGAGGAGGAGGAGAAGGAGGAGAAGGAGAGGAGGAGACAAGAGGGTGATACAAACTTAAGCATTAAAAGAGGAAAAGGGAATAAAAAGGAGAGAGAGAGAGAGAGAGAGAGAGAGAGAGAGAGAGAGAGAGAGAGAGAGAGAGAGAGAGAGAGAGAGAGAGAGAGAGAGAGAGAGAGAGAGAGAGAGAGAGAGAGAGAGAGAGAGAGAGAGAGAGAGAGGGAATGGGATATAAGGAGGGAGGAGGCGAAGGGGAAGAAGAAAGGAGCGAGGGAGAGAAAGTGAATGAAGGATAAGGGCAGGGAGAGGAAAAGAAGCGAAGGAGAGAGAGAGAAGGATGGAGAGAATGAAAAGGTAAAGGAGTGAAGGATAGGAAGTGGGACATGGGGAAGAAAGGAAAAAGGGAGAGAAGGAAACAGAGGATGAAGTAGTGAGGGATAGATACTCAGAAGGGGAAAATATGATCAAAGGAATAGAGGGAAAGTTGGGAGGAAGAGGAGAACGCAGAGGGAGGGTGGGGAAAAAAATGAACGATAGGGATTTATTTTTTTATTTTTTTTACAGCAAAGAAGGCAGACCAAGGACAAAACTACACAGGGAAAAGAAAAAAACGCAACATGCTACTCCCACAAAAAAGAGGATAAAAAAAACATAATTAAGGTCGGAGAAGTGTCTTAATTAATACATCTCTCCCATGCAAAGCGTTCAAGTCTTAGGAAGAAGGAAATACAGACGAAGGAAGGCGATTTTAGAATGTACTAGTGAACGTGATGAATGAATAAATGATTGATTGAAGAAGGAAAGGTAGTAGAAAAGTAGAAAGATCAGGAAAGAAGGGGGGAGATGGATGCACAGAGAAGGTGAAATGTATGAAAAGTGATCATATGAAGGGAGAAGAAGGGAAAGGATAATAAACGAGGAGAAAATATAGTAGAGGGAGAATTGTGAACTAGTGAGGAGTGGAAAAAAAGGGGGAGAGAAAAAGAAACGAGAGAAGAGGGAGGGAATGAGAGAGAGGGGAAAAGGATGATGAAAGGAAAATGAGAGAAAAAAAAGAGTTAGGGAAGAAGGGAGGAGAGATAGATGAACGGAGATGAAGAAGTGTAAACAAAATAGACCTGGAGGAAAGGGAGAGGAGAAAAAAGGAAGAAGAAGAAGGGAAAACGAGAATGAAGGAGGAGAAAACGTAGATAGGAGAGGAGGATTGGACGTGGTAGATGGGAGGGAAAGAAGCGAAGGAAGATGGAGGGAAGAAGAAGGAGGAGAATGTGAGGCAGAGACCAAAAAAAAAAAAGTAGAGAGAACGAATGAAGAGGAGAGAAAGAGGTTAGGAGAAAACGAGAGAGGAGAGGAAATGGGGGGAAAGAAGAGAAGGAAAAGGGAGAGAAGGAGAAGGAAGAGGAGAGGAGGAGGAGAAAGTATAAGTGAGGGCGAGAAAAAGGATAGAGAGAATGAATGGAAATGAGAGAAGGAGAAAACAAGACAGGAGAGTAAAGGGAAATGAAGAGAAAGAAGCGAAGGAAGAGGGATGGAAGGGAGAGAGAAGGATGCTGAAGGGAAAATGAGAAAAAAAGGAGGAAGGGAACAAAGGAAGAGAGATAATGGATGAACGGCGAGGATGAAGAAGTATAAGAAAAGTACCCAAAAGAAAGGACAGGAGCGAAGAAAAAAAGGGAAAAGAAGAAGGGAAAACGAGAATGAAGGAGGGGAAAAGATAGAGAGAAGAGGAAACGAGGGTAGAACGTGGGAAATGGAGAAGAAGCGTAGAAAGAGAGAAGAGAGAAGAGAGGAGGAGAATGCATGAGGCAGTGAAGAAGTAGAGATTAAAGTAGAAGAGGGACACAATATAAAACAAAAAGGAGAAGGGAAAGAAGCGGAGGAAGAAGGAGAGGGAGGAGAAAAAAAGGAGAGTGCGAGGCAGGAAGGCCATCGTCTACACTCTACGGTCTTCTGTGAGCTCGGGTAACGTGGGTTCAGATTGGTTATGTGGAGCCCTGAAGCGTTTCCTGGGTCCGATGTCGCCTCCCCCCCCTCCCCCCCCCTCCCCCCCGCCTCACCTAGTGCCCCCCAGTGCCCTTCATTGCCCCCCTTGCCTCCACCCCCCCTGGTCCCCCCTCCCCTCTCCATGCCATGACCTCCCATCCCGTCTCCTTTCCCATCCTTCCTCTTGCCCTTCTATTGCTTTAGTATATCCTTCCCTTCCCTTCCCTTCTCTTCCCTTCCAGTCCTTTCTTCTCCCGTCCGTGTCCTTATCGCCTCCTCCTCCTCCTCCTCCTCCTCCTCCTCCTTGTTGTCCTCCTCTTCCTCCTCTTCCTCCTCCTCGTCGTTGTTGTCCTCCTCTTCCTCCTCTTCCTCCTCCTCGTCGTTGTTGTCCTCCTCCTCCTCCTCCTCCTCCTTGCTGTCCTCCTTTTCCTCCTCCTCCTCCTCGTCGTCGTCGTTGTCCTCCTCTTCCTCCTCCTCGTCGTCGTCGTTGTCCTCCTCTTCCTCCTCCTCCTCCTCCTCCTCCTCCTTGTTGTCCTCCTTTTCCTCCTCCTCCTCCTCGTCGTCGTTGTTGTCCTCCTCTTCCTCCTCCTCCTCCTCCTCCTCCTCCTCTTCCTCCTTGTTGTCCTCCTTTTCCTCCTCCTCCTCCTCGTCGTCGTTGTTGTCCTCCTTTTCCTCTTCGTCGTTGTTGTTCTCCTCTTCTCCTCCTCCTCCTCCTTGTTGTCCTTCTCTTCCTCCTCCTCCTCCTCCTCGTCGTTGTCCTCCTCTTCCTCCTCCTCCTCCTCGTCCTTGTCCTCCTCTTCCTCCTCCTCCTCCTCGTTGTTGTCATCCTCTTCCTCCTCCTCCTCCTCGTCGTTGTCCTCCTCTTCCTCCTTCTCCTCCTCCTCGTTGTTGTCCTCCTCTTCCTCCTCCTCCTCCTCTTTGCTGTCCTCCTCTTCCTCCTCCTCCTCCTCTTCCTCGTTGTTGTCCTCCTCTTCCTCCTCCTCCTCCTCCTCCTCGTCTTTGTCCTCTTCCTTCTCTTCCTCCTCGTCGTTGTTCTACTTTTCCTCCCCCTCCTCCTCCTCCTCCTCCTCCTCCTTCTCCTCCTCCTTGTTGTCCTCCTCTTCCTCCTCCTTCTCCTCGTCGTTGTCCTCTTCCTCCTCCTCCTCCTCCTTGTTGTCATCCTCTTCCTCCTCCTCCTCCTCCTCCTCTCCGCACCTTGGGCTTCCCTGCGTGATGGTAATTATTCTCGATGTGGGTTTAACAAGGAAGGTCACACGTGAAAAGGTGCCACGCCTGTTTTTGCGCGAGTTTATTATTCATTTTTTTTCTATTCTTTTCTTTTCCCCCTGACCTGTTTGGGTGCATCAGGCAGTAATGGGATGCACCCCCCCCCCTCTCTCTCTCTCTCTCTCTCTCTCTCTCTCTCTCTCTCTCTCTCTCTCTCTCTCTCTCTCTCTCTCTCTCTCTCTCTCTCTCTCTCTCTCTCTCTCTCTCTCTCTCTCTCTCTCTCTCTCTCTCTCTCTCTCTCTCTCTCTCTCTCTCTCTCTCTCTCTCTCTCTCTCTCTCTCTCTCTCTCTCTCTCTCTCTCTCTCTCTCTCTCTCTCTCTCTCTCTCTCTCTTAATAATTATTTATAAATGTCTGACACAAGGATATGCTATTAGTTCATAAGGATACTATTGCAGCGAGGAAAGACAGACTGAGCTTACTGATTAAACAGAACTTTGTTAACATCCGTAGTTAAGCCAATGAAGGACTTGTTTGCTTTAATACATCGTGCTATGTTGAATTTCATTGAGTTACAGTTGTTATTTATTGGCTTTGTCTTTTGGTAAAACTGAATGAGTTAATTGAATTACAACGCCGTGGAAGTTGTGTAAAGATTTTTTTTTTTTCTTGACTGTATGATTTGATATTGTGCGGGCGGCGTGCTGTTGTAATGTAATGGGACGTGGTACAGTGGCGAAGCAGTATAGCAAACTATTATTTTTGTGATATGGTAAAGGGTCGTGCAGAGCAGTGGTTATGTAATGCAGCGTATTGAAATATAGTATTTGTTCAACATGTGGAGTAGTATTGAACCCTTTTGTGCGTGTGTGTGTGTGTGTGTGTGTGTGTGTGTGTGTGTGTGTGTGTGTGTGTGTGTGTGTGTGTATGTGTGTGTTTCTGTCTGTATATCTGTTTTTATTTTTATACAAGTAACATTTTGTGCATTAGTACAATGTGTTGTTTCTTAGCAAAAAAAAAAAAAAATTCCTTGAGGTGGTAAACTATTCTGAAGATACCTACCTTACAAAACATAGAATATGTATACGCACAATATTGTATTGCATCATGGAGGGTGTAGGCGTAAACACCTGTGGGAGTCAACCTTCATTGACTGGGTGGGCAGTTGTCACGTCCACAAGGGCAGTGAGGGCGTTCCACCATGCACTCCACCGTCGCTGAGGAGGCGGCGCGCTGCCTGGTGCTTATGCACCACCTTCAGGAGGGGGGAGTTACCAGCACCATTATCGTGCTGCGCTCAGACCTCCAGGCGACCCATAGTTCTAGCATGCGAGGTACCTAAATCATTTGTTCCTTGTGAAGCTCTGCCAGGGCAGCAACGCTCCTGCGGTGCTCCAAGCTGTTCATCTGGTTCGTGCCTGGCTCCGTTTGCTGCTCGTGCATGTTGTCATTGGTGTTGCTGTCGTTGGCTGTTGGTGGTGGGTGTCATTGTTGTTGCTCGTGGTGGGTGTCGATGGTGAGGCGTTCTGACAGCTTGGTGTGATGTGACGTGGATGGCGTGGCGAGGCGTGGTGAAGCGTGGTTTGACATACCGTGGCGTGGCGTGCCGTGGAGCTATCGACATGGTGTGACAAAGGGTGACCTGGTGTGGCATCGCGTGGCGTGGTGTGGCCTGGCGTGGGGTGGCGTGGCGTAGCGTTTCGTGGCATGGCGTGGCGTGGCGTGGTGTAGCTTGACCTGGCGTGGCATGGCGTGATGAGTCGTGGCATGGCGTGGCGTGGTATACCCTGGCGTGGCGGTAGTCACGGGACAGCACATCACCCACCAGCCAGCCAGCACGCCAGCCCGCCCTTGCAGCAGGCAGGCGGGGTCGGGAGTCACTCGGGAGCGTCGGAGGGGCGTGGCTGGCAGGGACTCGATTGTAGGTGGAAGAGGAAGGGAAGGGACTCCGCTACTGCTGCTATAATCCGGTTATGTAGATGAGCAACTCCATATTTACCCTCGAAACCAGACACTGTACCTCCAAAGTCATTCCTCCGGCAGATTCACGGATTAAAGGGAGATGCGGGGAGAGCTTGGCCGGGCCGTAGATGTGCCGGGACGCTGGCCACCGCTGAGAGTAAAATACATTGCGGAGTACATGGGGGCAAGGGGCGCCAGGTGATCGGGGTAGAGGCGAGGGCGAGGCCGATATATAGAGGTGTGGCCCCTGGAGGAGAAGGGAATCAAGGGAGGAAAGGAGACAGGAGAGGTGTGTGGGATATGGAGAGAGCGAGAGAGCATTAGGGCGGAGAGAGATGGTGTGGTGCGGGGGAGGAAGAGGGAAGGTTGGCTGGCTGACTCGCCTACTCGTTCGGGAGAGTGCGATAGACAAGCCATCTCCTGACATTCCTTTTCTAATACCCGTCAATTGAAGCTGATAGTAGTAGTAGTAGTAGACTAGTAGTAGTAGTAGTAGTAGTAGTAGTTGTCGTAATAGAAGTGGTAGTAGTAGTAGTAGTAGTAGTAGTAGTAGTAGTAATAATAATAATAATAATAATAATAATAATAATAATAATAATAATAATAATAATAACTGGGAAAGTGTTTTGAATGGTCACATATTTTATCCCATGACACAGCAGCATCAGTCACGGCTCGGCTCAGTCCATTTGGAGTTTAAAGTTGTTGTTTTTTTGCACAAACGTGGGAAAAATGTGTAAATTCGCGCAGGTGATATGATAATGGTAATCAAAATGCTGGATACAGGTTGCACACATTCAACATTATTATTATTATTATTATTATTATTATTATTATTATTATTTTTTTTTTTTTTTTTTTTTTTTTACGTGTACGCCTGTAACGCCGGTAGGCTCTCTTGAGGGGCCTGGATGGTAGTTGGCCCCAGCCCGTCATGGCGCAGGCAAGTGTTTATAGTGGCGCCATCTTCTCTTACCATCATCACTTAAATTCTGCCTTCTCTAATTTTCATATACGGGGATCGTGTATTTAGTTATCAGGGAGGACTTCTTTATAGTGTGTGTGTGTCTGTGTGTGTGTGTGTGTGTGACGGGGTGCAGAGGTAGACGTATACTAGGGTGCTGGAGTCATTATTACCGCACATGTACAAGGTTTTCTCGATACTAGTCATATGTTTTGCGTGTTTAGTTAGTGACGAAGACCATTCCTGTATATGTCGAGTTGCCTTCCAGAATATCGCCCACTATACGAACGATAGGATACAAAATCATCGAAATTTAGAAAGTATACACACTTTTAACTGCATGTAAATGACGTATGATATATTGCTAGTTTTCATATTCCTTCATGCTATAGGACTCAAGGGCCATTGCAACGGAGATGAACACCGAGGCCACGCGTAGGTATAGCATATGTTGTTGAATTTTACTTTATTTTCTGCACCTTTATCCCCTAAGGCCTATTGGTATATCCCTGTTGTATTTTCCTTTTCATTTCTGTCTATCTTTATCTCTTGAAACCTTTTAGCATATCCCGGTTATATCGTCATTTTTTGTCCTTTCATTCCTGTATCTTTACCTCTTGAAACCTATTAGTTATATTTTCTCTGCTTTTTCTCTACCCTTTTTCCTCCGGCTGATCCTCGCTCTCTCCTGCAGGCGGGACACGGAGGCTCGCCGCTGCCCGCTGCATTCCCCTTGACCAGGTATGTGAAGAGGCGGTGTTAAGGGCGGGGGGCGAGGAGGCTGGCCATGACGTCAGCTCTTCAGGAGTATTGGGAAGGAAATCCGAGTGGCTGGCTCATTGAATCATTGCTATGAGGAGACTGCCTGCCTGCCTGCCTGTCTGCCTGCTTGCATACCTGACTGCCTGCTTGCTTGCGTGCCTGCTTAACTGCTTGTCTGTGTGCCTGCTTACCTACCTGCTTGATTGCCTGCTTGCCTCCTTGCTTGTCTATATGCCTACCTGTCTACTCGCTTGTCTTTGCTTATACCTGCCTGCCTGCTTCATTGCTTTCTTGCTTTGCTTATAGGCCTATATGTCTAACTTTTAACTTGTCTTTCTACCTGCTCGTCTGTTTGTCTGTCTGTCTGTCTGTCTGCCTGTCTCTGTCTGCCCATATCTTTCTGCCTGTCTGTCTGTCTGTCTTTTTGTTTATCTGTCCGTCTGTCTGTCTGTCTGCCTGCCTCTGTCTGTCCATATCTTCCTGCCTGTCTATCTGTCTTTATGTTTATCTGTCCGTCTGTCTGTCTGTCTCTGCCCATCTCTTCTTGTCTTTGTCTAATAGAAGATTTAAATTGCAGGATACGTGGAAATTCTTTATGGCTTGGAAAGAACGTTTTGGGTTGCATTTTAAGCACGCTATTATTAGGCGTCGAGGAATTCTTTGCGTTTATTTGTGATTTTACGCGAAGTGTTTGTGTGCTTAGTAACTCAGCACGACGGCGCGATCCAATACGAGGTTATAGTGGGGAATAGAGGGCGTGGGTTGCCTTCACCTGTTTGTTTGTTTGTTTGTTTGTTTGTCATCTGGTATGGTTAAGTTTTGTTGTTTTTGTTGTTGTTGTTGTTGTTGTGACGTTGGTATTGTTGCTGAAATTGTGGTGATAGTGATGGTCTCTTTTTTTCTAGTTTTCATTCTCTCTCTCTCTCTCTCTCTCTCTCTCTCTCTCTCTCTCTCTCTCTCTCTCTCTCTCTCTCTCTCTCTCTCTCTCTCTCTCTCTCTCTCTCTCTCTCTCTCACACACACACACACACACACACACACACACACACACACACACACACGCAATCCCCCCTTCTCACACACACACACACACACAACCATCGATTAGCTTCATTACCACCTATACGTTCCTGCATGCGTAGAGTGTGTGTGTGTGTGTGTGTGTGTGTGTGTGTGTGTGTGTGTGTGTGTGTGTGTGTTAGCGCCGCCCATGCCTCCACCGTCCCCCCGCAATTAGATTACTTCGTTACCCCGTGATAGGACGAACAGGCCACGCAGACTCCGCCCCGTCCCCGAGCCCCGACCAATGGCTCTCTAATGACTAATAGGCACGGGGATGCATTCAGACGGGAGAAGGGGGCGACGGGGGGGGGGGAGGGGGGCGGGGGGGTGACTGCTATTGTGGGTGCACGCGCGTGGGTGGTGGAAGTGCAAAGAGGGCATGACACTACGGGGAAAAGGTGATGATGCAGGTGATTTGATATATATAGGTACTCATCTCTCTCTCTCTCTCTCTCTCTCTCTCTCTCTCTCTCTCTCTCTCTCTCTCTCTCTCTCTCTCTCTCTCTCTCTCTCTCTCTCTCTCTCTCTCTCTCTCTCTCTCTCTCTCTCTCTCTCTCTCTCTCTCTCTCTCTCTCTCTCTCTCAGTAGCTACACTTGACCAAATGAAACGTGATGAAAATTTGATCCAATAGAAATGTAGAATTGTTTTAAGATGCAGATTCATTTACGAAGTTCGAGATCTGAAGGACACACACACACACACACACACACACACACACACACACACACACACACACACACACACACTCACAAAACAAACTAGTGTAATTTCTCATTTTCTCTTTCTTTTCTTTTTTTCTGTCTCCTCTTCTCCTCTTAATTCTCTTACCTTCCTTTTCCTTTCTCTTCCTTTGTCTTCTTCCTCTCCTCTTCTTTTCTCTTCTTTTTCCATACACTCTTCTTTTCTCCTCTTCTCTTCTCTCTCTTCTCTTCTCTTCTCTCTTCTCTTTTCTCTCCACTTCTCTACATCTCCCCACCCCCCTCTCTCTTCTCTTTCTCTTCTCTTCTCTTCGCCCCTCTTTTCTCTTCTCTCTCCACTTCTCTTCATCTCCCCCCCCCTCCTCTCTCTCTCTCTCTCTCTCTCTCTCTCTCTCTCTCTCTCTCTCTCTCTCTCTCTCTCTCTCTCTCTCTCTCTCTCTCTCTCTCTCTCTCTCTCTCTCTCTCTCTCTCTCTCTCTCTCTCTCTCTCTCTCTCTCTCTCTCTCTCTCTCTCTCTCTCTCTCTCTCTCGCACCCACCGCGTACACTCTCAGGTTTCGGCGGAGTCCCTCGCGGCTCGGTCATTACGCTGCGTCCTGCGGCCACAGTTAAGATTAAAGAATTTGGAAAAGCTTATAAAATGGTAAAAAAATCCTTAGTCTCGCATTCCTTCAGATAAAGCTAAAACATACAGATACATACGTTTTGTTTGTTTGCTTCTCCATTATTAGGTTTATTTGGATATTGTTATTTTTTTTTTGTTTTTAGTGATGAAAGTTTTGAGAGCAACACTTTTTTTTCTCTCGCTTTTTAATTGGTTGGATAAAAAGAAAAAAAATAACATCAGGGAATTATCTTTTTTTTACACTAACGCCGCTTCCTCTTCGTGTTTCTTTGTGCTTTTTCTTTGTTTTTTCCTTTTTTTTAAAGTTTTGGTCTTTACTTAGGCACACAGGAGGCTGGTAAAATACAACTAACGGTATGACAAACTACGACTTTTTTTTTTCGTATGTGTGTGTGTGTGTGTGTGTGTGTGTGTGTGTGTGTGAGAGAGAGAGAGAGAGAGAGAAGCCCTCCTCTCATTTTGCCAGAGAGAGAGAGAGAGAGAGAGAGAGAGAGAGAGAGAAAACCGGGCAGGGGCGCCAAAAAATACTTATAAATTAATGTCACGACACGAATTAGTTTTAAGACTCTTTTAGTATATATTTTTTGTGTGTTTAATTGTCATGTTTTTTTTCCTTTACTTTCGATGCTTCCGTTCATACATAATATTAATAATTTTTTTTCTTATTTTCTCAGCGTGCTCCTTTTTTTACCCTTTTTATTTTTGGGGGGCTAGCGTGTTTTCTTTTTAGCGTTTTTTTGTGTTTTTTTTATGAGTGTGTGTGTGTGTGTGTGTGTGTGAGTGTGTGTGTGTGTGTGGTTTATGTCGTGTTTGTTCTGAGCCTCAACTCGTATAAGTTTCTCCCCAGCGACTGAATGGTTCTCTCACTCACTCACTCACACTCACTCACTCTTTGTTCTTGTCTCCCTCGGCAACGCTAAGCCAATCTCACTCATTCCCTTCATCTCTCCCTCTCTCACACACACATTTACTCACTCCTTTTTCCTTCCTTCCTTCTCATATTTTACCTCCATTTCTCCTTCCTTCATGCATTCAGTCACACACACACACACACACACACACACACACACACACACACTCATTAAATCCTTCCTTCCCTCCTTTTCCTTCCTTCCTTCTCTCATTCTACCTCCATTTCTCCTTCCTTCATGCATTCAGTCACACACACACACACTCACTCATTAAATCCTTCCCTCCCTCCCTTTCCTTCCTCCTTTCACACACTCTACCTCCCTCCTTCTCTCCCTCTTCCATTGACTCACCCACTCTCGCAACGCCTCTTGTACGCAGACACTTCGATGCCTATATGAAAGCTTAGTTATACAAGCTACTATATATACGCCGCCCTGGGCAAAGACTTGTGTTAAATCTTGCCTTCATTGCAGCCTTTTAATACTTTCATACTCGCTTCAATACACTCTTTTCATTATTCTCCTTTCCTTTCCCAGCTCTTCGAAAGTTAGTCTCTTAAAACCGCTGTTCTTCCAATTTCTCCTCCACCTTCTTGCCCTTTCAACTCTCTCAGGACGCTAATGAGTATCAAGGTAACACTGCGTACGAATTGGCTTCTTGTTCTTTACGTGGATTAATTTTCTTGTAAGCTTTCATTTTTAGGAGGCAGCGACTAGAAGGCTATTTTGTATGCCTTAGTCTGCCCGTTTTTCTGCTTTATGTAAGACTAAACAGCCGGTGGTTTGTCTTTACACACACACACACACACACACACACACCAGCTTAGAAACACCTTCCTACAACAGCTTATCATAACTCCATACCATTTTCTGTTTCTCTCGAACGATGATGACACACTGGTTATTTTCCTGTTATATTCCCCTTCTGATTCACCTCCTCTTCCTCCTCCTCCTCCTCTCTATTCTCATTCCTCGTTATTGCCTCCCGAGTTAAAGGTGTGCTTCTCCTCTACCACCTCCCACACTTACCCCCCCTCCCCCACCTCTCTCTCTCTCTCTCTCTCTCTCTCTCTCTCTCTCTCTCTCTCTCTCTCTCTCTCTCTCTCTCTCTCTCTCTCTCTCTCTCTCTCTCTCTCTCTCTCTCTCTCTCTCTCTCTCTCTCTCTCTCTCCTTTTATTTGATTCTGCCTCTCACCTCCTCCCCCTTTCATTAAATTTTCTCCCTCTCAAACCCTCCCTAGGCGCTCTCTCTCTCTCTCTCTCTCTCTCTCTCTCTCTCTCTCTCTCTCTCTCTCTCTCTCTCTCTCTCTCTCTCTCTCTCTCTCTCTCTCTCTCTCTCTCTCTCTCTCTCTCTCTCTCTCTCTCTCTCTCTCTCTCTCTCTCTCTCTCTCTCTCTCTCTCTCTCTCTCTCTCTCTTTGTGTCTCTGTCTCTTTCCATGACCACAGTAATCACCTCTCTCTAAAAATTAATAAAACAATATATAAAAAAGAGAGAGAGATGGGCCGAATGGTACAGTCTTTATGGCCTCCAAATATTGTATTACTAGTGGTGGGAGTGTTGATGGTGGTGGTGGTGGTGGTGCTCTGTGTGTGTGTGTGTGTGTGTGTGTGTGTGTGTGTGTGGATATAGTAAACCCATGCAAGAGTATTGTATTATTCATGTATACAGTAATGGCCGAATCCCACAACAATAACGTTACCATAGAACATACGTTGCGAGAGGAGAAAAAAGAAAAGAAATGTGTGTATATATATATTTTTTGTGCGTGTGTGTTTGAGAGAGAGAGAGAGAGAGAGAGAGAGACTTACACAAACAGACAGCTCGAGACAATTAGGCAGACAAACACAGACAGACAGAAAAGAAAATCGCACACACACACACACACACACACTCACACACACACACACACAGAGACACACACACACGATTAAGTCCTAGACAGCGAGTGACACAAAATCGAAATACAACCGAATTCAATAAGAAGAAATAAAAAAGACAATATTAAACCTTGGACGAAGTGACATCATGGAGAACGCATTAGATGAGGTCAGTTTTATGGAGGCGTTTGCGTGTGGGTTTAGTGCAGATTAAACCCAGTATGGATAGGCCACATCAGAGAGAGAGAGAGAGAGAGAGAGAGAGAGAGAGAGAGAGAGAGAGAGAGAGATATGAGTACCTATATATCAAATCACCTCCATCATGCGTGTGTGTGTGTGTGTGTGTGTTGAGAGAGAGAGAGAGAGAGAAATTCGACACTTGTCAGCCATTTATGGTTCCCTCGCCCAACATTGTCCCGGACTAATGAGAAAAAATGGCGAGAATAAAAAGAAATAATAAAGTTGTAAATATTAGTGATGGAGGCATAAGCGTGACCCGCCGGAGAGAAGGAAAGGGAAGGGGAGGAGAGGAACCGCCCCTCCAGCGTCTCTGCCCTCGGACGGAACTCCCCTGCCTCGCCTCTGCTCCCGCCTTGAAACTGAATATCACATACCGTGGGCCTCCCCCCCTCCCCCTCTCCCCCCGCGCCCCTGGCAGGCACGAAGGGTGGAAGCCGACGACGGGGCGCTGTGGGAGTGTGAGCCGTGCGGGGCGGGGCGGTAAGGGCGCGTGTGGGGCAGGGGCGGCGGCGGGCGAGGCAGGAATTGTTGTGTCGAGGGCTGAGTCCCGGAGGAGGAGGAGGTGGAGGCAGGCAGGGTAACGAGGGGTGCTTGCCTGCTCCTGCTCCTGCTCCTGCTGTGGGTGGCGTTGCTGTTGTTCCCTGTGTGTGTGTGTGTGTGTGTGTGTGTGTGTGTGTGTGTGTATGTGTGTGTGTGTGTGTGTGTGTGTGTGTGTGTGTGTTCTCGCTCCCTCTCTGCCTCCTCCTGTCTCATTCTTATCATATTCTTTCTCTTGTGTCTTAACTCTCTCTCTCTCTCTCTCTCTCTCTCTCTCTCTCTCTCTCTCTCTCTCTCTCTCTCTCTCTCTCTCTCTCTCTCTCTCTCTCTCTCTCTCTCTCTCTCTCTCTCTCTCTCTCTCTCTCTCTCTCTCTCTTCCCCACCCCCACAACACTCCCTCCCTCCCTCCTCCACAGCCATGCCTCGCCACCCTCTCCTCCCTCCAGCCCTCCGTTAACTTGTATCATGACGAGAACTAATGATCGCGGGTTCCTTCATTCCGCATTACATACCTTGCCCACTTAACACCTATTAGCATTCTTACCTGTCCTCCAAGACTCACCAGAGCATTGATTTATTCACTGTTCGATACGTCTTAATTTTCTTTGCCGTGATATCCGTTCATGTTTTTTTATTTTTTTTATTTACTCGTTGAAAGCCATTGTTTGTCACTGTACAGGTGGTGGTTGGCTTTCTGCTCACCTGTCCAAGAATCGTCACACTACTTCTTGCTCTCTTTAACACCTTATTAGACTGTCACACACACACACACACACACACACACACACACACACACACACACACACACACACACACATACACATCAGTCCTCTATTCCGTGCTAATCCGTCTCAGTCACCGCGGTCATCAAACACTCAGTCGGTCAGTCAGTCTGTCAGTCAAGCAGTCAGACTCATTTGCTCGAACGCGCGCGCACACACACACACACACACACACACACACACACACACACACACACACACACACACACACACACACACACACACGTCATGCCTCTTTGCTTTTAAATTAATGAAGTTACTGTTTTTTTTCGGTTTATTTATTTATTATTTTTATTTCATTGTGTCCTGAAGAAAAAAAAGTAAATTAATGGAGGGAGAGAGAGAGAGAGATTAGTGGGGTACAGAGGGAAGTCATATATTTTACTTTAACTTTCGATGTCACCTTTACGATCTCTCTCTCTCTCTCTCTCTCTCTCTCTCTCTCTCTCTCTCTCTCTCTCTCTCATGACCTTCAATATTGTGGATCATTTAACTTTTCTGAGTAAACATTTCAGTCACCATTGCCATTACCTTCAGTGATATATAACCTTAACAAGAGACGAAGGTGACAGCAGCAGCTCACGACAAAATCCTTTAAATAACCAAAAGCAGGTTCGTTTAATTGGTATGTTGTCGTGTGCCGGGGAAATCTGATCGTCGTGAGGGGCGTATTCCCGTGATGTATTCTGGCCTGGCTGGGGAGGGGGAGGATGAGGAAGGGGAGCAGGGGGAAGAGGAGAGGCATGTCGATATTGCATAAATGTTAATATATGCACCCAAGCGCTCGGGCATTCGGGCATCCGGTATATCGGTTTATATTTTGCGACTTGATGGCGTTAAGGTTTGTTTATAAAATTATTAATGTAGTTGAAATAAAAGTATTCTTAAATAACGAAATATAAGTAATGCGATTTTGCCGTAATACTACTGCAATGTTTTCAATCCATGAGTGATCTTTTTGTAAGGCATTAATTTGGATTTTAATGATTTCGCCGTTAAATTAATGATACCTATTGATGAAGGGCACGCAGGTCAGAAATGTAATAGTTTTAATTTAAAAACTATGAAGTTACTATAAGCTTATAAGGCCAGAAAAATAAAAGAATAAATTTTATATATATATATATATATATATATATATATATATATATATATATATATATATATATATATATATATATATATATATATATATATATATATATATATATATATATATATATATATATATATATATATATATATATATATATATATATATATATATATATATATATATATATAGTAAATTGATTGTTTTCGATTATTGATTTCAATTTTAATGCTAATGAACATTTAATGACAATAAACAATGAATATGTCACAGGTATTTTTCTAGTCTTCATCGTTGTAAACATGACAGCTAGTGCAAGCGTTATTCCAGTCTTCACTGATGGAAATATGACTTTGATTACAAGGGTCTTCTACAGTCTTCGCCAGCCAGTGGTCACCCAGGGCCCGCCGGTGTCGGCATGGCAGCCAATACTGCGGGAGACAACGTGGCCAGTGATACTCACGTTAGGTAACCTGCCTCTCTTGGACACAAGGGCGCGCATTGTTGAGTGACCTCTTGGCCTTTCTCGGGTATAAATATAGCTTTCAGTGTGTTTCAGCGTGCCAGAGCGATGAGGCAGGCAGCACACAGCACTTAAACCAGTGTTGTTCAAACTTTCCCTACAATGGCCCGATTTTATTTGAAGTCTTATACCCTCACGATCTATTTCCAAGCGTCCTGACAGTGCCTAGAGTTGTGTGGCTTCCACCGTCTGGTATTCATTGTTATACTTGTTAAGGAGTTGCTACCCAAAGAATAGCCCAACACGACCTATAGTGGCGGGACTCGGCCGTGATTTGAAGGCTCCTGGTTGACTGAGTAACACACGGAAGTCAAACCTTTTAGGAGTGTTGTAATGGAGAATCTGAACTCCTTCTGATCAATGCATCATAAGCATAACCTCTTGCCCTTAACCCGGTAGCAGCGGGGATCATGTTTCTTATTGGTCCCTCTAAGTGAGAAAAATGAGAAAAAATCATTACTCACACAAACCATTTCATAATATATATCAAAGCACTTGTGATCAGTTTATGTATCATCTATTTTTTGGGGGCTTATATCATGGCACAAATTTGGCCCGTCGCTGCTACACGGTAAAGCCACAAATTTGGCCCTTCGCTGCTACCGGGTTAACAATCGGGTATGAACACAGATACCAATGTACTTCAGTATGTCAGGAAGAACTGGAGAAAGGATAAGAAACCACAACGATGGCGACTCGTACAGGAAGAAGGGGAAAAAGAGGGAGACAGACAGACAGCACCAATCCTTTGAACAACACCCATAAGTCAAACCACTCGGCGGCATTGTAAAGGGGAATCTGAACTCCCTCTGATCCTCCTCTCAACAAGGGAGCCGCGACCTTCTCATGCACCGGCAAGACGCATGCACCACCACCACCACCACCACCGCCGTCGCCGTCCTGCCTGGCTCGTTTGTTAACACAGGCGAGCATGAGTGAAAGAGGCTCCTCAGCTTTGTAATAAGGACAAAGACCCTATAGATAGCCTTAAGCACACACGAACAGGCGTGGAGGTGTGCACGCTCGCCGCCACTCAAGGACCAGACGGCTCCAGTAGCTGTGAATTCCTCTCTTCCTTCTCAGCATTGTGCCCGCCCTGACGCCACCACCATCACCGCCGCCGCCGCCGCCAACATCACCGTCGCCGCCACCGCCGCCACCATCACCGTCGCCGCCGCCGCCGTCACTATATTTACTGCAGCCACAAAATATTTAGTGACGAGGGACGTGGAAGTTATGGCGTGGGCGTGAGAAAGCATAGGGTTGAGAGGCCTTTTTTGTGGGCGTCCTGCGGGGGGTGCAACCTGACATACGCGTGACAAAATATACAGAGAGAGGGAGAAACCGACATACAAACAGACATACATACAGACGAACAGACATACCAAGACAAATGCACACTATACCACATTCCACCAATTTCACAGACGAACGCAGTAACTAAAAGAAAAACACACATTCAGACGCGTATAGACAGAAGTGGCAGTGTCTGTCTTCGTAGTTTTCATCTCAGTGACGGATCAGGCCAACGGAACCTTCCTTGGGTGTGAGATGTTATGTAGAATGTGAAGTACCGCTGCACCCTCACTTTTCATAATATATACGTACTATTAATCAGATGTTAATATCCATATCATCTCTGTAGTTTATTGGTCAGTGCTTTAACCCGTCCGCTGCGATTGGCACGGATTTTGCCTTCACTGGTAACCTGTTAACACATACTCCCAGGTCTTTCTCTGCCTCTGTAGTGGATAGTGGAGTGTTTCCCATGCCGTATTGGTATGCTGGATTTCCCCTCCAAATTTGCATGGCTTTACATTTTTCTTCATTGAATTGTAGCAGCCACTTTTTGTTCCATTCCTGTAGCTTGGTGATGTCTTCTTGTAGGAAATCCGCAGCCAAGGGGTTAAACTTGGGCCTTGTATGTAGTATAGGAGTATAGGGAAGGGTAGTTAGTATACGCAACCCGTCCACTGTTCATCCTTCCTTTCCGATTGAACGATTAATGATTCCCCCCCCAAAAATAAGGAAAGTAACCGTGCATGTTAAGCCAGGGGTCACAGCCAGTACATCCCAGTCAGCTGTTCGTCCTTCCCTTCTAAATGGTCGATTAGATGATGTAACCAACCCTGTGTCCTGGGCAAGGCATCGGCACCCTCCACAGCTTGAGCCCCAGAAGAAGGAGGTGAGGGCCAAGGCAACGCTTATTGGTGCACCTTCAGGCTTTAGGATGAGCTCTCGTTGTATTTTGACTTTGCAGACTGGTATGTAGTGTCGCCATGCATTTTTGAGGCTCATCCCCGAGTAGAAAAAGAACTCCTCCTCCTCTTCATTCTATTCCTCCTCCTCCTCCTCCTCCTCCTCCTCCTATTCCTCCTCCTCCTCATCATCATCCTCCTGTCCAAGTCGCAGTCTTAAGTCGGAGTTGCAAGGCAGCATATGTTGATCCTCGGCCACTCAGCAACAAACAGAATAGTCACCCGTCTCAGGGACTTTAACGCAGAGAAAACAGACACCCTACATGCACTCCTTGCTCGCACTAACCGCTGCTTGGCCACTTGGGTTTTGTTGTTGTTGTTGTTGTTGTTGTTGTTGTTGTTGTCTTCTTCTTCTTCTTTTTCTTCTTCTTAGTTTTCTTTTACTTTTTGTTCTTGTTCGTCTTCTTCTTCTTCTTTTTTACCTTATTTTCTTCTTCTTCTACTACTATATACTTTTCTTCTTCCTTTCCTCCTCCTCCTCCTCCTCTCCCATAACCCGCGTCCTCTCTCAGGCGTCCTACAGCATGAGACAATAACAAATCACTTACACTGCATAATCTCTCCATCTAGAGGAGGAGGCAGAGAGGGAGGGAGGGAGGGAGAGACAGGAGGAAGGGATGCGTTTAAAAGAGAGATGGGAAGGCGCTGCAGACGACGGAAAGAAGGGAAGGACGGTAAGGAATTGGGAGGGTGAAGTGAAGGAATAAAAGAACGATCGTAGAAGGGAAATGAAGATGAGGACTGTATTAAAAGAGGAAGCAATTGGATGTAGTTAAGCAAAGAGGGAAAGGCGGAAGAAAAATAAAAGAGAATGAAGAAAGTAAAGGATCAGAAAAAGGGAATTATATGATAGTATGAGGAGCAAGGGGAAGAGGGAAAGAAATAAAGTGAAAAGGTTAAAGAATTCCAGAAAGAGAAAAAGATGGTGACTAGAATAGGAAGGGTGGGGGGGAGGAAGGGAGAGAGGGAAGAAGGGGAACTCCTCCTCCTCCTCCTCCTCCTCCTCCTCCCCCTCCTCCAGCGCCACCAACAATTAGTCGTGTCCTGGGAGATGGCGGGATAGCGCGCCAGTATATGTTATATTGAATTTATACCCCGCCATTATCGCCGTGGTGGGGGGCGGCGTGCGTGCGTGTGGTCGACGGTGAGAGGGGGAGAAGAGGAGGAGGAGGAGGAGGAAGGGTGATGGGAGGAGCAGCGGAGGGAGGAGGGAGGGGGCTGGGAGAGAGAGAGAGAGGGGGAGGGACAGTAGGAGGAGAGGTCAGTGGAGTGGGAAGGTGTGTGTGTGAGTTAACTTCGAGGTATGTCTGTTATGTTGGTGCATGGGTGTGGTGGTGGGGGGGAGGGGTGGGGGAGGGGGGAGAGATACTTATGGTGGTGGTACTGGTGCTGGTGGTAAGGTTAATTGCTACAGTGGGAGTTTTGGTAGTGTGGTAGTGGTTGCAGCTGTTATAGTAGTAGTAGGGCTAATAGAAGCAGTAGTAGTAGTAGTAGTAGTAGTAGTATTTTTTTTTTTTTTTTACAACAAAGGAGACAGCTCAAGGGCACAAAAAAAGGAAACAATAATAAAAAAAAAAGCCCGCTGCTCGCTGCTTCTACAAAAAAAAAAATCAAAAAGAGGTGGCCGAAAGAGAGTTCAATTTCGGGATAAGGGGGGGGAGGTGGTAGATAGGAGGAGGAGAACATACATGAGGTGGCAACTTGATAGAGCGATTGATCTATTAAAACTTAAGTCACTATGAGCCACCAACACAATAACCGAGAAAGGAAAGAAACTGTCAAACCCCACCATGCACACTTAATATATTCTACACTTTATTTATACTTGGACAAAAAGAGTGTCAATTTTTATATCTTGTCAGTTCCACACCCCCACCCACCTACCACACACCCACACACACCTTGTCAGCCTTCACACATCACTACACACATTCTTGCAGACGCTAAACCAACACCACCGTTCCCATTACAACTTATATTTATACTGCAAAAACTTGTCTTCGTCCATATGTCACTAAAAGAGCGTCAATGTTTATATGTTGTCAGTTCTACCCACCTACCACATACACACCCTGACAGCCTTCTTCCACTCGCTAAACCATCACCACCCTGCCCGTTACAACTTATATTTATACAGCAAAAACTTATCTTCATCCTTATATCACTAAAAGAGCGTCAATGTTTATATGTTGTCAGTTCTACCCACCTACCACACACACACACACCCTGACACCCTTCTTCCACTCGCTAAACCATCACCACCCTGCCTATTACATCCTTTATTTATACAGCAGCAACTTCTCTTCGTCCATTTGTCACTAAAACAGCATAATTTTATACACCTTGTCAGCGTTGTCAGCCTCTACACATCACTACACACCTTCTTC
This sequence comes from Eriocheir sinensis, assembly GCF_024679095.1. Classification (NCBI taxonomy): domain Eukaryota; kingdom Metazoa; phylum Arthropoda; class Malacostraca; order Decapoda; family Varunidae; genus Eriocheir; species Eriocheir sinensis. The sequence continues at coordinate 27,208,287 of NC_066511.1, forward strand.
CTTTTGCTATAGGTCAACAACACCCTGCTCATTCGTTCTTGAATTTAAACAACAAAAACTTCTATTCATTAATTTGTCAGTAAAGGCTTGTCAGTTTTTATATTTTGTCCGCCTCGTCAGCCTTCACACGTGACTACACACATTCTTGCACTCGCTAAACCAACACCACGCACCCTGCCCATTACATCTTTTATTTATACAGAAAAAAAACTCTCTTCATCCATTTGTCACTATAAGAGATTGTCAATTTACATATTATCTTGTCAGTTCCACCCTGTTATTATTATTATTAAGCCCACGTAACTGTACACCTTCCCTTCGTCCTTTGCATTTCGTTATCAGGTTTGTTCATTATATATTTCGAGACCAGAGTAGGACAGGTATGTTATTAACCCCACGTAAGTCCAGAACAGGTATATTGTTAACCCCACGTAAGTCCAGAACAGGTATATTGTTAACCCCACGTAAGTCCAGAACAGGTATATTGTTAACCCCACGTAAGTCCAGAACAGGTATATTGTTAACCCCACGTAAGTCCAGAATAGGTATATTGTTAACCCCACGTAAGTCCAGAACAGGTATATTGTTAACCCCACGTAAGTCCAGAACAGGTATATTGTTAACCCCACGTAAGTCCAGAACAGGTATATTATTAACCCCACGTAAGTCCAGGACAGGTATATTGTTAACCCCACGTAAGTCCAGGACAGGTATATTATTAACCGCACGTAAGTCCAGGACAGGTATATTGTTAACCCCACGTAAGTCCAGAACAGGTATATTGTTAACCCCACGTAAGTCCAGGACAGGTATATTGTTAACCCCACGTAAGTTCAGAACAGGTATATTGTTAACCCCACGTAAGTCCAGAACAGGTATGTTATTAACCCCACGTAAGTCCAGAACAGGTATAGTATTAACCCCACGTAAGTCCAGAACAGGTATATTGTTAACCCCACGTAAGTCCAGAACAGGTATGTTGTTAACCCCACGTAAGTCCAGAACAGGTCAAATTAACACCACGTAAATTTCATCACCTCTCTGCGCACCTTTCCTTCGTCCTCTTCAATTCCTTATCGGGTTTTGTTTATTATATTCAAGTGAGCAGAACAATACCACCCAGGAAAGGTATATATATATTATTAACTCCACGTAAGTCCAGGGCATGGTTAACCACACGTAACTTTTCACCTCCGTGCGCACCTTCCCTTCGTCCTCTTGTAAGTTCGTTCACTCCTCGCGGGACGTTTTGTGTGTGAGAGGATTTTCCTGTTTTCTTTCCTCCTGCAGCTGATCATCGTAATGGAAAAATGTGGTGATGGAGGCGAGGCTCGGCGCGGCGGCGGTGTCAGGTGTCGGCGGGCGAAAGTGTGGCGTGCTTGGAGGGGGAGGGGGGGAGGGGGATGGTAGACGGTCGCCCTGCGCACCACAAACCCAGAAACAGAGAAATAATAATAAAAAAAGAATGTATAGGGACGTAAAATTCCTTCTGACTGGGAGTGCTGGGAAGGGGACGAAGAGGGGGGGACGGCAGGTTAGCTGTGTGTGTGTGTGTGTGTGTGTGTGTGTGTGCCTCCTTAGTGTGAGGAGTAAAGACCTGCGGCGGGCGCGAGGTGGGCGGGCCCCTCCGGCGTGTTTTTGTGTCCCTGCGGTCCAGGCGGCGGGGTGGTCGGCCGCTCACACACGTCCATCATGGCTGTCAAGTTGCTGTCTAATTCGCGCGCCCGTCTCGGCCCATTCCTGCTTGCATCTCAATTTTGACATCGCATTTGACAGCCACAGACAAGAGCGAAGAGGCGGCTGGCACGGAAATAACACCGCGGCGATTGGTCAGCAGCGGTCCGCCTCTCCACGGTGATTGGTTGGTGCGGGGCGTGCCGAGTCGGGAGGGCGGGCCGAGAGGCGGAGCCAATGATCCGCCGCCAGCGGGCCCAGGACCGGGATTGCTCCGGGAGATAAAATGAAAACACATTGGTGGATCAAAATTTGTGTAAAGGCTTCTTCGTGTGGCGATTACTAACTTACCGTCGGGACTAAATAGGAATTGATGCTTATTGCGTGCAGTGAGTGCTTTGGAGGTGGTGTGGTGACTGAGTTCGTGACCGTCGTGGTGGAGGCGGGCGGCGGAGGACGTGTGGCGTACTAGCATGGTGAGGGCCAGTGTTGTGCTAGGGCGGTGCTGGTGAGGTGTGTTGCTGATGCTGCCGCCTCTGGGCCCCAACCAGAGTCTTCCTGCTCCTCGCCTCCACGCGCCAGCCCCGGCAGCCCAGGTGAGTGTCCGCGGCCGTCGGAGTGCTTGCAGGCGGCCCGCACGCGGCTCAGGGCCCGGCGGCGGCAGGTGAGGGCCGGGCGTCGGAGAAACTGTGCGGGAGCCTGCAGGCGGCGCTGAAGGCTCCGCGGCAGTGAAGGCTGGACGTTGGTGTGAGGCGGCGAGGGGGGCGGCTGGTTGGGGCGGGAGGGGTGTAAGATGATCCTCTATTATGTCAACCAGCGCCCTCCCCCCCCTCTCGCCCCTTCTCCCCCCTCCACCCCCCCCCAGCACCCATTCAAAAGAACAATCCCCTTTGGGAATGTTCGTTACCGATTCATACCAGACTGTCGCTGTCCACGCCAGGCTGTCCCTGTCCTTATCAGGCTGCTTCTGCTCTCACCAGCCTCGTCCTATCCTCACCAGCCTGGCTCAGTTATCGCCAGGCTTGTTCTGTCCTCACCGGCTTCTCTCTCGTCACCAGGCTGTTTCCGCCTCTACTGCGTCCTATGCTCACGCTCTCCATCAACTGCCTTTTTTTATATACTCAATTTTCTCTGGCTGTTGCTGTCGTCACCTGCCTGTCTTTTAGGTCCTTCAATTGCCTGTCAGATCTCATGCGCCAGGCTTTTAGATCTCCCCCTGCAAGCTTTCTCTCCTCACCCTATTTGTCTTTATGCTGCTGTCTGTCTCGCTGCACTTTATGTTCTCTTTGTGCTGTCAGGGTGTCCTTATCCTTGCTGGGGGGTTCTCCGCGATGCTGTTGCTGGCAGAGACGCTCTTCTCATCACATAGCTTCTCCGCATCATCATATATATAGTAAAGCTGAATCTTTCTTTAACGGCGCGGAAGTGCAAAAAAGAAAAAAAAATCGCCGTACTATTTTTTTTTTTGCAATGTATCTTTTGTGTAATCATATAGCACAGGAAAACCAAGCACACACACACACACACACACACACACACACACACACACACACACACACACACACACACACACACACCACAATACTGGGACCTCGCAACAAGACAAACTATAAATAAGATGTCCTGTCTATACCTTGGTTCAACTTAGCGAAGAACTAACTGTCGTGATCTGGCCATTGTTGTGCATCGCCCTGACAATAGAAGGACAGCAACAGGCTGACAGGCTGGTGACCGCTGCGGGGCTGGAAAGCGAGGTAGATAGCGGGAGGCAGAGACACAATAAAATGGTAAAATATGTGTTTATAAAGAACCGCTGTAGAAGGAGAGCAGGAATAGAGGAACAATTTAGACTGAGAAGTAATACTGGGAAAGTCCTTTGTCCTATGAGAGAGAGAGAGAGAGAGAGAGAGAGAGAGAGAGAGAGAGAGAGAGAGAGAGAGAGAGAGAGAGAGAGAGAGAGAGAGAGTTTTGTAACCAATAGCCTGATACACGAACTACCTTGCCATAACAGACAACACAAAGCATGCAAACTGACTAACCGTATAAAAAATAAATGGTCGTATCCATAACCCGACGTTTAGGTATTTATCTCTCTCTTGTTAACAAAGAAAAGGTGCAAAGAGTAGTTATGTTGCTTGAGTGTGTGATAGGTACAGGTGGTAGGGTCGTTAGCGTGGTATATGGGTGATCTTGTGTCGTGGTGAAAGGGCTATTATAATATTATACACTGAGCAAATTTTCCGTGGATCTTCAGTCAAACCACGATTTCCGCAGGCGTGGTTCTCGTATTTCCGTGGTTTTCTGACGTGTCCACGATCTTCCAAAGCTACGGTATAGATTTTCACCGAATGACGACGGTATTACTCACCCTCATCATCATCATCAGCAGTAATAACAAGAAACAAATGAGAGCCACGCTAGCGGAAATCGTGGTTTGACTGAAGATCCACGGAAAATTTGCCCTGCAGTGTAATAGCCCCTTAAAGCGTATTGGTCTGTGGCCCGCGTATTCTTCTGCGCTTTAGGCTTTCACAACAAATACTACCAAAGCCCACAAAGGTGATTAGTCGTATTCTCATTCACATTCAGGATGCAGAAGCCTTGTCAGACTAACGCTTAGGTACCCACAGAAATACTCACAGCCGCTACGGAAGCCTTATCACATGTTAGGTGCGTAAATGGGCTATTACACTGGGCAAGTTTTCCGTGGATCTTCAGTCAAACCACGATTTCCGCTAGCGTGTGTGTGTGTGTGTGTGTGTGTGTGTGTGTGTGTGTGTGTGTGTGTGTGTGTGTGTGTGTGTGTGTGTGTGTGTGTGTGTGTGTGCGCTCGTGCTATATTGGTACTATGAATCTTTACTAACTGCATGGCTGGTCTGCTGTAAATACGTAGATCCTTGCTGTACTTATTAATATTGCCTTATCCTTTGAACGTTTATCCAAATGTGTTCTCCTTTCTTCGTCTCAAATAACACGTGTATACATTCACTGATAATTTATTGATCGCTTTATCGTTTTCTTCTTTTTATTATAAACAAAATTCAACTGACGGAGCAGAAGAATACGACCGTGCGCCCGCGACTTTTATTAACAGGAAATATTTTAACGTGAGGGTTTATGAGCAGGCTTTAGAAGAGTGATCAGAAGAATTCGTGATGACCTTTTTTTATTAGCCAAGAAATGTAACTTGTATTTTAAATGTAACTTAAGAAAACAAAGCTTATTATTTACCCACTGTCCTCCACGATGCATTCCTTTATCCTTCAGAGTAGTGCATGCATGGAGGATTTAAAAGGGAGATTAGACGATAGTGATATCTTTTTATATTATTCATTAGGCAAGAAAAAGATAACTTAACCACTCACTACTTACCACGGTACTGCAATACTATATCATTGAGAGTGCATGGATGAAGGCTTTAAAAGAGGGATTAGACGATATGGTGATACCTATTTATATATTATTGATTAGGTAAGAAAACGTAACTTAACCACTATGCTTTCCACGGTACTGTTACGATATCCTTGAAAGCGCATGCATGAAGGCTGTAAAAGAGGGATTAGACGATTTGGTGATAACTATTTTTTTATTACTGCTTAGGCAAGAAAACGTAACTTACCCACACATTGCTTTCACCGGTACTGTTACGATATCCTTGAAAGCGCATGCATGAAGGCTGTAAAAGAGGGATTAGATGATTTGGTGATGACTATTTTTTTTACTCTTATTGATGAGCCAAGAAGAAAATATCGCCTCGAGTAAACATAGCGCAGACGACGTGTAAATGCATCTTTATTATTCATGTCGACTGTGCATTATACATTATAGCGTTATATTAATGTCACATCACTTGTTAGACAGTTTTTTTTTTTTTTTTTTTTTTTTTTACAGAAAAGTAGACAGTTCAAGGGCGTGAAAAAAAAATAATGAAAAAAAAAGACCGCTACTTACTGCCCCGAATAGAGTACATAGGAGTGGCCAAAAAGAGAGGTCAATTTCGGGAGGAGAGGTGTCCTGATACCCTCCTTAGACAGGGAAAAAATATTGTAACGCTGTTTATATCGTTGTATCTTAACGTGTTGATTTAGTTTTTTTTTTTCTCCCTATATTTATTTGTTTATTTACTTTTTTGCTATTTTTTCATCCTTTTTTATTTTAACTTCGATATTTGTGTTTTTAATTTTATTCAGTTGTTTATCATTTTGTGTGTTTACTTCTATTAATTCGCTTGTTATTTTTTGTTTATTTTTATCTAGCTTTTTTTTTACTTCTTTATTTGTGTATTTAATTTTATTCCTCTGTTTATCATTTTGTGTGTTTACTTCTATTAATTCGCTTGTCATCTTTTGTTTATTTTTATCTAGTTTTTTTTTACTTCTTTACTTGTGTATTTAATTTTATTCATCTGTTTGTCATTTTTTGTTTATTTTTATCTAGTTTTTTTTTTACTTCTTTATTTGTGTATTTAATTTTATTCATCTGTTTGTCATTTTTTGTTTATTTTTATCTAGTTGTTTTTAACGTCTTTATTTGTGTATTTAATTTTATTCCTCTGTTTATCATTTTGTGTGTTTACTTTTATTAATTCGCTTGTTATTTTTTGTTTATTTTTATCTAGTTTTTTTTTTACTTCTTTATTTGTGTATTTAATTTTATTCATCTGTTTGTCATTTTTTGTTTATTTTTATCTAGTTTTTTTTTTTACCTCTTTATTTGTGTATTTAATTTTATTCCTCTGTTTATCATTTTGTGTGTTTACTTTTCTTCATGTGTTTGTTTATTTTTATCAAGTTTTTTTTTTACTTCTTTATTTGTGTATTTAATTCATATGTTTACTTACCTATAGACAAGTTGGTGCCAATATCTAAAAAACATAAATCCCAGTCATGCTAAATAGTCGATTCGTAAGTGCTCATTCGGGTTTCCTCTTTGCAGGTGAGGGAACCGGTGCCCAGCTGAGTCAGGTGTTGCCCAGGTAAGCTGATCTGATAACGATAAATTAGAAAAGGGCGAAGGCAGTAATGATGTCAGTGATACGTGGGATGTGTTCCATTATTATTATTATTATTATTATTATTATTATTATTATTATTATTATTATTATTATCATCGCTACTACTACTACTACTACTACTACTACTACTACTACTACTACTACTACTACTACTACTACTCCTACTACTACTACTACTACTACTTCTGCTGTCACTATTACTGCTTCTTCTATTGTTTTATTGATTTTTTGTTTTATTCTTTTTAGTATTCAATTATAGAAGTAACATGATTCATCGTTTAATCATCCCTATTAATTTCCTCCATTCCAAGCATGTATTACTTGATTGATTCTCTGTTTGTCTGTCTGTCTGTCTGTCTGTATGTGTGTCGGTCAGTCAATTTGTCTGTCTGTATATATCTGTCTGTGTCTTTTTCTCTCTCTCTCTCTCTCTCTCTCTCTCTCTCTCTCTCTCTCTCTCTCTCTCTCTCTCTCTCTCTCTCTCTCTCTCTCTCTCTCTCTCTCTCTCTCTCTCTCTCTCTCTCTCTCTCTCTCTCTCTCTCTCTCTCTCTCTCTCTCTCACACACACACACACACACACACACACACACAGTAGCACCACCATCATTATCACTGCAAATTTATGTCGTTATTCTGTCGTTCCTCTTCCTGTTTCCTCCTCCTCCTCCTCCTCCTCCCTCTTCATCACCATCATCACCATCATCATCATCACACGCCATTATCCTCACGCCCCAACACCACCCGTCATCACCATGCAATTACCGGCCTCGCATCCATTATCACAGCCATGCATCATCGCCATCTTGCCTGCGCCATCACCACCATCACGGGGAGACCAGCTGATGATGATGAAGCAAATCAACAACAACAGTTTCAGGAATGCATGGAGAAGGAGGAGGGAGAAAGGGAGATAGAGAAGTGAAATATTTCCCTAGAGTTTTTATTTTTTATTTTTTATTACAGCAGAGGAGACAGTGCAAGGGCGTAAAAAAGGAAAACAATAATGAAAAAAAGCCCGCTACATACTGCTCCTGAATAGAGTAGAGTGGCCCCCCCAAAAAAATATCAGTTTCGGTATGCGCGGTGTTAAGATCAAGCTTGTGTTTTCTTTTATGTTCATTACTTTTTTTTTCTTTCACCCCGTTTCCAACTACTACACGAACTACATTAATTAACCACCAAACAAGAGCTTAGTAGTTTTCGCGCCCTTCTTTTGCCTTCTCCCACTCCTCTTCAAACTCTCACACGCACTGCATAAGGATACCAAAGAAGGGCTTAGTGATTGTAACTGTTTTAATTAATCTCTCTCTCTATATATAAAAAGTACTCCCTCCTTGAATTCCCTCACGGCTCATACATTACACAGACTCTCCTTTCTTTTCTTTCATCCGCAAACACTCCCTTCCCTCCCGTCGAAACAATCGGTTATTACTTGTCTTAATCCTCATTCAATCTAACTATATAGTCACTCTAAATTAAGCTGATTCAGAAGCCTCGCCCCCTCTTCCTAAGCTTCTTGTCTCTCACATCTAAACGCTTCGAATTGGTACTTAAAATCGTATACTCCACTCCTATCTTCCCTCTCTCTCTCCACTCCTTCATTCCCTCCCTCCCTCCTTCTCTCCTCCCCAAGCAAACATATAATAGTAATCTTAACCTTAATTTAATATATCTATGACTTCTTTTCCTCATATTGTAACCTCATAACTTATAATAGTAGTCAACCTTAATTTAATATATCAATGCCTTCTTTTCCTCATATTGTAACTTTAACCTCAATTTAACATTTTAAGCTATAACTTTCCCCTCTTTTCCTCACCTCTCAGCAGCATCATACTCCACAGTCACCCTCCTCTCTTTCCTCCCTCGCTCTCTCCCTCCCTCCCAGCTAAAGAAGCGGATAATGGTTGTTTTAACTCGTCTAATCTAACTTAATTCACCCTTTTCCCTCACTCTTTCACACTACGAAACGCTTCACACACTTAATTCACCCATTTTCTCACTCTTTCACCCTTTTCACTCTTTCACCTTTTCTTTCACCCCTTTCACACACTTAATTCACCTTTTTCCCTCACTTCGAAACGCTACCCACACATCACACTCTTCTTCCTTTCCTCCCTCCCTCTCTCCTTCCCTCCTGCTCTTAACGGCCTCACCATGAATCTCCCGCCCTCCCCCTACCTGCCTTCCGCCTCATTGCCCCCGATGAGGTGCCATATAGCGCCAATTAGCAGGTGAGATAAGAGGTGTCGGACCGGTGAGGCGCGTCGAGGGCTGGCTGCCGGCGCGAGGGGCGGGAGAGCGGCGGGCGGGTTGGTTGCTCTCATGATCTGGGCGCTCTCCCCTGCTCGGCGTTTTCTTCGTATAATAAAAATCCGCCAGTTCGTGCGAGCCATTCCAATTAGTATTCATGTGGAAGAGAAAACACTACTCAGGGAACTGGAGGTGCATGGTGTGTGTTAATGAAGGAAATATTAAGTGGAAATCGGCGGATGCTCGTTATTATTAGGTTATTATATTCTGATGATGATGATGATGATGATGATTTTTCTTGTTGGAACACACACACACACACACACACACAGCGTCCCCTTTGCCGCCTATATAGTACGTTACGCTGTGGCTTAATTTTACGCTAACTTGGCTTGATTTTACGGCGACTCAGCATTACGAAGCCTTTATTGGACTCCCGTTTTCTACTATACGCTGCTAAAGAGGGTTTATGAAATACTTTACGCTATACATTTTTTTTTTTTTTTTACTTTTGAACTTGATGAATTTACACGGTTTTATTTTTGCATAACTCAGCTCGCTTTATGTATCGTGTTTTTTTTGTTTTATTATAAATATTTTTTTGTCTCAGTTGGTTTTTGGTTTTGCTTTGTTTAACCCGGCGCTTTTTTTTATCTGTTTTTGTTCTGGGTTTATTAGAATTTCATGTCTCGCAAGCTCAGTTTTATTCTATACATACTCCAGCTTTATTTTACGGCTTCTCTTTATTATACAGTTAGAATTTCTTTATCGCATTATTGTTTGCACGTTCGTTTCATCATCCTTATCCTTATTCTTTCTTAATCTTTCTTTATCTGTCTTTATATGCGTTTCTTTCCTCTGGTTTCATCTTTACCTTTCTTTATCGCGTTGCTATCTGTAGTCTGACTTTATTTTATGCGAATTTCGTACTCCGCTCCGCTATGTCAACAATGCCTTCGTTTTACGCGGTCTTCGTTTTACGCGGTCTTCGTTTTACGCGAGTTTCGTATTGCGCGAGTTTGTTTATATTTTCAACCGCGCTGCCGGATTACGTGCGTTAGGTGATACATATTATGGTGTGACTTAAATTTACATGGGTATTAATACTAGTGCTACCGGCTTGTGTGTGTCTACTGAAAAGTGTTTTATCATTACTTACTGTGTTCGTTTCTAGGTCCATATTCTTAACCATTTCGACATACAAGGACAACCATTTGACGAGACTTGTGTAGGAGTTGTATATAGGCCTTTTCCTGGGTGGTTTTATGACCCTGGTGGTAGTGTGACAAAGCTTCTGTACCATGAACGTGAAAAAAAACTTGAGTAATCTTATTTTCGGCCTTTGGGAACAGTTGATGTGAGAGGAAGAGAGTTGCCATGGTTGTTTTTGTTGTGGCACTGCTTGCGATGGCTCTCAGGAAGGTGGTTGGAACCGGCAGGAGTCAATATAAATGTTTCTGTTTGCACTTTTTCCGAATTTTAGCATATTTTTATTGATTTCTTGTTTGTATTAGTTTTCCAATTTCTCCTGAATATGTATGGAAGTTATTTTTATTGTAATTATTCCAAACAGTTCTGCGTATCATAGTAATTGTTATTTTATTGTTTATATATATTGTTTCCTATACTAAACTTGTTAAAAATGTAGTACTCTTTGTAATCGGAGAGAGAGAGAGAGAGAGAGAGAGAGAGAGAGAGAGAGAATAAAATTAACTATACAAATAATAAAAAAAAAGAAAATAAATAAAAAATAAAATAGAAAAAATAAAGAAGAGAGAAAAAGAGAGAGAGAGAGAGAGAGAGAGAGAGAGAGAGAGAGAGAGAGAGAGAGAGAGAGAGAGAGAGTAGAAAAAGAGAGAAAAAAAAAGAAACGAGAGAACACCCACAAGTAGAGCGCTCCAGTTTAACGTTCTATCATAAAACACTCGTACCCCCCCCTTCTCTCTCTCTCTCTCTCTCTCTCTCTCTCTCTCTCTCTCTCTCTCTCTCTCTCTCTCGTGCAGTTTAAAAGGTTCAGGTTAATGGTGTAATTACGGGAGGCCAAGAGGAATTATTGATCGTGTAATATAAGAAGAGCCCTGATGGATGGAGGGAGAGGAGAGAGGGGAAAGCACGATGGAGGGGAGCGAGAGAGAGAGAGAGAGAGAGAGAGAGAGAGAGAGAGAGAGAGAGAGAGAGAGAGAGAGAGAGAGAGAGAGAGAGAGAGAGAGAGAGAGAGAGAGAGAGAGAGAGAGAAGGAAGAGAGGGAAAGAAAGAGGGAGACTGAGAACAAAATTGAAAAAAAAATGTATATACTTGAGAGAGAGAGAGAGAGAGAGAGAGAGAGAGAGAGAGAGAGAGAGAGAGAGAAGACAGGAGGATGAATTATGGAGGAAAAGATCAAGGGTTAAACCGTTAAAAAAAAAAAGATCGGATGCGACGAAGAAAGAAAGACAAAGAAAAGTAAAATAATGACATACAGGAGGAGGAGGAGGAGGAGGAGGAGGAAAGATGCATAGGAAAACATACAAGAAATAGATTCACCAGGGAGATAAAAATATTGCGTAAAAAAAATAATACACTTAGAAAAAAATAATCAAATTAGGACAATAGTATTTTTTTCATGCCTAAAAATAATAAGACTTGTGATTAATATTACTCTCTCTCTCTCTTCTCTTCTCTTCTCTCCTCTTCTCCTCTCTCTCTCCCTCCTCTCCCCCCCTCGCTTCCTCCCCTCTCTTCTCCCCTCTTTCACATCCTTCCTCCCTGATTGATTACCAAAGAACAAATATTCTCCCATTTTTATCACAGCATTTTTTTTTCATCCCCTCCTTCACTGCTGTTTTCTTTCTTCCTCTTCCCTTTATCCTTCTTTCCTTCCTTGGAGCTTTTTATTTACTATCATCCCTCTACGTTTTCTTTTATCATCCGTTTTCTCTCTATCCCTCTTTTTTTTTATCTTGATTTGGCATTATTCATTTTTCTTTTTCTCTCCCTCCTTTTTTTCTTTCTTCAGTCCTTCTCTCTTCCCTCTTTTCTTTCCTTTATGTATCTTTGTCTTCTCTCCTTTCTTTCCTTTTTATCTATATATATTGCAACCTTCTTTTCTTGATTAATGCTTTTTTCTTCTGTTCTTTTTTTCTTCCTTCTTTTCTTTCCTTCCTTCATCCCTTCCTTCCTGTCTTCTAAAATTCATACTACCCTTCTTCTTTCCTTCCGCTGTTCCTTTTATTGTCCTTCCTCTTCTTTCTCTGTTTCAAACTTTCTTGGTAATAAACTTTGTCCGAGTCATTTAATTAACATTCCTATTCTTTACTTTGATTTTTTTTATAGATTTTAGCGTTAGTTGTTGTTGTTGTTGTTGTTGTTGTTGTTGTTGTTATTATTATTATTATTATTATTAGTAGTAGTAGTAGTGATAGTAGTAGTAGTAGTAGTAGTAGTATTGTAGTCGTAGAAATATTAGTGGTAGTAGTAGCTAAGTAGTTACAGTAGTAGTATCAGTAGTAGTAGTAGTAGACGTAATATTAGTAGTAGTTGTAATAGTAGTATTAGTAGTAGTAGTATCAGTAGTAGTAGTAATAGTAGTAATATGTTTTATCTGTGCTTATAGTTTGTTTATTATTGCATCAACCTCATTCTCTATCATTCTTGGTCATTAGCGAGCATGCCACGATAATTAACAGCTCACCATCACCACACATAACACGCCCCCTATCGATCGTCACAGCTTCATCATAGATTATTAAATGAAACTTGTTATTACGACCCTGTTAATGGATTTCGCTGCTGTTGTCGTTATTTGCTGTTGTCGTTATTTGCGTTGATGGTGGTGGTGTAACAAGTGCCGTCCTAATTGGCAGCGTTTATGTTATTATTGTTGTTGTTTCTGCTGTTGTTGTTGTTATTGCGGTTGTTGATAATGTTAATAGTTTATACCCGTAACATCACCTGTAGGATAAGTATTGTGATTTCACGATATTGATGTTGATGATGATGATGGTGATGGCAGCAGTGACAATGATGGTGGTAATGACGATGGTAGCAGTGACGTTGATAATGATGTTGGCGGCGGTGTGGTTGTTAGTGGCGGCGGGATGGCAGTCTGGCGGTGGCGGCGTCGGCGGTTGGCTGGGCGGTGGCTGGAAGGGTCAGGGGGAGAGAGGTGGGGAGAGGAGATGAGAGAAGGAGGAGTATAAGGGTTAGGATGAGTTCGTGGTAAGGGAGAGAGGGAAAGTAGTGGTAAGGTAAGGGTGAGAGAGAGAGAGAGAGAGAGTATAAGGGTAGGACCAGGGAGAGAGAAAGTGTAGGATGAGGGAGAGAAAGTAAAGGCAGGGCGAGGGAGAGAGAGAGGGCGAGAGAGAGAGAGAGAGAGAGAGAGAGAGAGAGAGAGAGAGAGAGAGAGAGAGAGAGAGAGAGAGAGAGAGAGAGAGAGAGAGAGAGAGTAAGGGTAAGAGATGAGGGAGAAAGGGTGTGAGGGTAGGGTAAGGGAGAGAGGGTGAAGGTGAGGACAGGGAGAGGGAGGGAGGGCGGGCTGCCTTTAACGAGCAGCCCCCAGGGAGAGGAACCACATAATTGGATTGTTTCCCTTCCTTGTTATCACTTGTTTCCGGCGGTTTTCGTTCGTTTCCCCTCTGACGCTCCCCTCTTGATTTAACCTCTCTCTCTCTCTCTCTCTCTCTCTCTCTCTCTCTCTCTCTCTCTCTCTCTCTCTTTTCGTTTCGTCAGCTCCTTCTTCTCTCTTTTCCGTATTTTCTTTTAGTCTGTCTTTTCTCTCCATCATTTTCTCTTGATTCAGCATTATTCATTCTTCTTTTTCTCTCCCTCCTTTTTTTCTTTCTTTCTTCAGTCCTTCTCTTTTACCTCTTTTCTTTTCTTTATGTATCTTTGTCTTCTCTCCTTCCTTTCCTTCTGTCAGTCCATTTTTCTTTCGTTTCCCTCTCACCAAAGTTTGCTTCATTTTCTCCCACATCTGCTTCTTTACTCTATTATCTTTCTATTTTCTTTACCTCCTTTTTGTTATCTTATTATGTCTTTCTCCCTTATACATCAACTTCTATCTTTGCCTCTTTTATTTCTTTCCCGTACTTCAATACGTTTTTTTTTCCCGTGATGTGTTTTTTATCTTAACTTTCATGTGTATTTTTTTTTTTTATCTCTATGTTATTAATTCAATAGCCCAACATTTTTTTGTGCATGCTCTCTTTATCATCGTCTATTTTTTATTTTTTCATTTTCTATAATATTATTTTCTTCTATAACACGTTCTCTACTATACCTACTAATTCAAATGTTATGATAAATTAAACTTTTCCCTATTTGTTTCCTTCCTCTTTTAAATGTATGTATTCCTCCGTATTCAACCCCTAATTTATAATACTGTTTTTTTTCCAAGGTTGTTATTTTTATTTTGTATGTGACGCTTAATAGTATATGTCAACACTTATTTATTTGCATATTTATTTTTCGCATATGTTTGTTCCTTTATATTTTTCATTAGTACACCGCTTCATGTATCTATGTCCTGACTCCTCTGCTGTAAAAAAAAAAAAAATATATCATCATCATCATCATCACCATCATTATCAGCACCTTTATTTACCTATAGTCCACAACAGGTCAATCACCTCTCCTCGTTTCGTGTTTAGCTTGCTCCATTCTGCTCCGGCAAACGCTCTAATTTCACCCCTCCATGTACGTACCTGGCTCTCTCTACCCTGGCAAACAAAAGGTCCCATATTTTCTGCACAACGCTATGAAAGGAGAAAAAAAAGTCCATATTTTCTTTTCTTATTTTCACATTTTATTCCGTTTTTGAAGTTTTTTTTTTTTCTAAGTGTCCCGGATCGCAGTCGGTTAACAATTTCCACACGTTGGTATATTTTTACAGACAAAGTTTATTTAGTGTTCATGCTCTTCTTTCAAAATACATCGTGACACTCCAAGCTGCTCCCAGTTAGTTGGCTTTGTTGAGCCAGTCATGTTTTGAGAGAGAGAGAGAGAGAGAGAGAGAGAGAGAGAGAGAGACAGAGAGAGAGAGACAAAGAAAGGAACTCCTAACATGTCTGGAACGAAGTGATAATTTCAAATATATCCGGATTAAAGAAAAAAAATGAAACCAATTATACTATTAGTAATGGTACACAAAAATTAGCATTACTACTACCACTTTCACTACTACAGATATACTACTAGTGATGATGATGAGGACGATAATAATAATAAGAAGAATAATAAGAAATAATAATAATGATGATGATATATAAAAATAATAATAATAATAAAAATCAAATAAATCGCTCTCTGCATTTCCCTGTACAATGAGCGCGGGAGCCCCACGCGGCCTAGCTACCTGGTGTGTTTATATATAATCTTCTCACCTGCCCTGCCGGCTCACCTGTTACTCCCCCCGGCCTCGCCTGTCTCATTAGTACACCTGTCCGTTCCCCGCCCTTCCCTCCTCACCATGTACGCTTCCTTAAGAGCTGATGATAGCATATTTATTCCTATGGCTGCACAAGTATATTATTATTATTATTATTATTATTATTATTATTATTATCTTTCACTTATTTCTTTTACACTTTCGTTTATATTTCCTTCTTTTTTACTGCCCTTACCCGTCTACCTACTCTCTCTCTCTCTCTCTCTCGTTCTCATACACGTGAGAGAGAGAGAGAGAGAGAGGGATGCACAGGTGGAGATAGGAAGGGGAGGTGAGGGGAGAGGGGGAAGGGGGAGTGGGAGGGGGAGGGGGGTCACCTTGCCTAATGACATGTGACAGCAACAAGAGGTTCGGAGTGAGGGAGTGTGGCGAGAAAAAGGTCAGAGAGAGAGAGAGAGAGAGTGCGTGTTCATCCCTTTTTCGAACTAATAAAATCTGTGGTTTTTATTTGTATGTTTCGATCAATCTGTTATCTCTCTCTCTCTCTCTCTCTCTCTCTCTCTCTCTCTCTCTCTCTCTCTCTCTCTCTCTCTCTCTCTCTCTTCCCCCTAACAAACCCTCACATTCTTCAACTCACTTCAGTACCTTTCATCATGTCCAAACCAACCCTAACCAGCCCTCAGCAGCACCCCCCGCCATCAACTCCTTCACATCACATCATATCGAGTCAGAGTCCTTTCAATTATACATCTCCCGTCCCTCGCCAGCCCTCCCTCGCCTCACCCTCTCGCGTAACTCGTCCCATGGGTGGAGGGAAACAAGTAGCTGTAGTGATTAGTGGAGAGATAGCGTAGGGTGTTAGTCCATTATAACACTCAGGGTGGGGGGAACACAACTCTCGAGGGGGGAAGAGAGGGTGAGAGGGAGGGAGTGGGGAGTGTGGCGGCGGCGGGTGGTGACGAAGGGACAGTGATGGTTGTTGTTTAGGGGGAGAATGAAGGGGAAGAAGAGGGTGACGGGGGTATTATAAGAGGCTGGAGGACCATTGAGGGAAGAAGAGGCAGGGAGAAGTAGGCAATATGGCAGTCAGAAGGGAGTAGTGTGAAGTGGAGGGTAAGGAAGAGGAAGGGACGGACGGAAGGATGGGGAGGGAATGGTGTGTGTGTGTGTGTGTGTGTGTGTGTGTGTGTGTGTGTGTGAAGTGGCTTACGAATGCATTGTAACATGACGAAAAGTTAATTGATGAGAGAGAGAGAGAGAGAGAGAGAGAGAGAGAGAGAGAGAGAGAGAGAGAGAATAAACAGACAGACGGCGAGACACTAAAACAAACAGACAAACAGACATAGTGTTATAAAGAATTGAGGATATAATATTCAGACTAAAATATTTAATAGAGGAAAGTGAGATATTTGCTCTAATAAATCATGATGGGAAGACGAGTAAAACAGCTGAGAAATAAGTTTAAAGTCAAATGAAGCAGCAAACAAGATTTAGAACGAACCTTGAGCGGGCAGTGTGTGTGTGTGTGTGTGTGTGTGTGTGTGTGTGTGTGTGTGTGTGTGTGTGTGTGTGTGTGTTTGAAGGAGCCGTTCTGTTCTGTTTGGTAATATATTAATGTAGCACTTTGTTCCCTGTTATTGCCTTCACTCAGCCTCGCTCCTCTCCCTTTCTTCCCTCTCCTTCTCCTCCCCATCCTTTCCTTACCTCCTCCTCCTCTCCCCTTCCTCCTTCCCGCACACCACACAGCCAGCCCACTTATCTTATCTTCTCTCGCTTTGCTCACCTCTTCTCTCTCTCTCTCTCTCTCTCTCTCTCTCTCTCTCTCTCTCTCTCTCTCTCTCTCTCTCTCTCTCTCTCTCTCTCTCTCTTCTCCTTTAATCTGTTCTTTCCCGACCGTCGACTTCTCTGTTATTCAAGTCTCTCCGTTTTCTTTTAGTTTGTCTTGTTCATATTTTAGTTCCTTTTTTTTTTTAGTTAATTCTCTTTCTTCTCATCCTTTGTCTTCTTATTTATCTTTCCTTCTCTCCCTCTTCCTCCTCCTTCTAGTACTCCTCCTCCTCCATTTCCTCGTCCTTCTCCTCCTCCTCCTCGTCCGCTTCCTTCTCCTCGTGGAAGGGTCTTGGAAGCAACACATTAAAACTTGGAGAGTGGTTTCCTTAGAGTGTTGTCTTACCGAAGGAGGGGAGAGGAGGGGACTGGGGGGGAGAGAGAGAGAGAGAGAGAGAGAGAGAGAGAGAGAGAGAGAGAGAGAGAGAGGGGGGGGGGGAAAGAAGGGGAAAGAAAAGGAAAGGAAAGACAAGTTACGAATACACTTCTTTAGCTTACATTGTTATTATTATTATTATTTTTTTTTTATTATTATTATTATCATTTACCTTCTCAATCCTTTCCACGGACGCATTATTCATCATCATCATCATCATCATCATCATCATCATCACAACCAGTATAACCACGACGACTCCCACAACCACTACCATTACCACCATTTCTGCTACCATCACCTTTTAACATAACACCGTAACCGTTGCCCTCATCACCATCATCATCAGCAGCAGCTTTCTCAGAGGTTTCCAAGCTTATTCGTTTATCATCTTCGCATCAGACTAATTCATCAATATAGATCGGAAAGTTTTAACCTCCTAATAGGCCAAATTAATGCGATGCTCAGGAGTTTGTGAAAGTTTCCAAAAGGGGGAACGACGGAAATAAAAAAACATAAAAGTTGAAAAATGAGAAAAATGAGTAAGGAAGAGAGAGAGAGAGAGAGAGAGAGAGAGAGAGAGAGAGAGAGAGAGAGAGAGAGAGAGAGAGAGAGAGAATTATTCGTTAACAAGATACAACGCGTAAAATTTAAAAGAAGAAAAAGAAAAGGGAGACAATATTTAATGAAAAACGAACACACACACACACACACACACACACACACACACACACACACACACACACACACACACACACACAGAGAGAGAGAGAGAGAGAGAGAGGCCTGGTAATTAGAGCGAATAAGAGGGAGGAGAGCGGTCCAGAGTGAAGGAGGTCAGGTTACCTTCCAATAATGACGGCCTGGGAGAGAGAGAGAGAGAGAGAGAGAGAGAGCGGACTGCAAAGAAAACAAAGGCAATGCGAAAAAAAAGAATTGGGTTTCTCTCTCTCTCTCTCTCTCTCTCTCTCTCTCTCTCTCTCTCTCTCTCTCTCTCTCCCACATTCCCTCCCTGGCTCCCTCCCTGCTTCCCTCTCTCCCCCCTCCTTCCCTCCCTCCCTCCCTCTCTCCACCAGCTGCAACACTCAAGTAATAGCTTATAAGATTCACCCTCTAAAAATAAGCTTCGTGTCTGTAGCTGTGACGTGAAAGCGTTCATTGATGTGTCAACACTCCTCCTCCTCCCGCTCCTCCTCCTCCTCCTCCTCCTCTTCCTCCTCCTCCATTCTCCTCTTTCTCCGGCGTTGTTTTATTTTTCATTTGTGTTTTACTTTTCAAACCTATCATATTTTAGGGTCCTTTTTCCTCCCCGCTCCTCTCTCTCTCCTCTTCCTTTTCCTCCTCCTCCTCCGCCAATGTTTTTTTATTATTTTTTTTTTATATATGCTGCCCGTTCTCATTACTTTTTTTGTTTCCTCCTTCTCCCCCTTTCTCCTTCCCCTCAGTTTTCCTCCTCCTCCTCCTCCTCCTCCTCCTCCTCCTCCTTCTCTTCCCGGCCTTCTCTACTCCATTTTCTCTATCTTATTCCTTCCCCCCATCCTTTTAATCTTGACCCATGCTCCTTTCGCCCTTCTTCTTCTTCTTCTTCTTCTTCTTCTTCTTTTCTTAATTTTGCATATTTCTTTTTCGTCATATAATTTTCCACTTTTCTTTATTGTCCTTATTTTCTTTCCTTTCTTTTTTATGTTTTTTTTTCTTTTTCTGTTTTTTTTTTCCTCCTTTGCAACCATCCGTCACGTATCTTCATTCTCTTGTTTACGATTATTTCAATTTTTTTTTATTTCCTCTCATTTTTTTGCCTTTGCCTTTCCTTTCTCCGTTTTCTCTCCGTTCCTTTGTCCTTTCCCCCGTTTCTGCCGCCCTTTACACACACACACACACACACACACACACACACACACACACACACTGACCCTGCTGGCCTTCCCCTTCACCACCTTGAGAGGCAACCACCACCTGCTACAGAACGAGACACCACCTGCTTAGACGTGGGTAGAGAACGAATCATACCTACTCCCCCCACCCCCACCCCCCCACCCACACCCACACCCACACACACACACACACACACACACACACACACACTCAAGAGAGACATCATTTTTTTTTGTTGGTTTGTTTCTCACTTAATAATAATAATAATAATAATAATAATAATAATAATAATAATAATAATAATAATTATAATAATAATAATAATAATGATAGTTTTATTTCGCCCAGCGGCATATACAAAAAAAACAGGATAAATAAACGAACGAGGTCAACAAATATACATACGGCCCAGCCACTCCCGCCGCATAGATCCACATACATAGGCCGAGCTCTGTCTGAGGGAGGTGATGATGGAGTTCCCAGATTGTTCCACTCTACACCTTATAATGTATTCGCGGCGTGGCGACGCAGCACAGCCAGACAGCTCATCCCGTGCCCGGTGAAGGATGAGCTAGTCCATCTAGGAAGCCCCTGAAGCCGCTTGAGGGTATCGTTTCCCTAAGACCACAGCGAGTTTGCTTTATCTGTTGAGGGGCGAAGAACAGGTACTTAATAATTCTATCTTCTCGTTTACCTTTGCTTCCCTTCGTTCACCGCATTTTGGCAGAACTAAGGGGAAGAAAATCGCATCGACGTAATGAATGTGGTTGTTGATCTCATGTTATCACCATTTATCCCTCCCTTACCCTCAACCCTCCTCCCTTACTCCCTCAACCCCCCCTAACCCCCTCCTTTACCCCTTGCTTGTTGCCTGCTAGTTTAGAGATGAGACACTTCCTGACCCATTGCTGGCTGACTGGCTGACTGATTGACTGACTGACTTACTGACTGATTGACTGACTCTCTCTCTCTCTCTCTCTCTCTCTCTCTCTCTCTCTCTCTCTCTCTCCTTATCTTGCTTTCCCTTATCCCTTCTCTCTTATCTTGCTCCTTCTTTTCTGCGGTTCATAAGCCTGTCGTTCCCTCCTCCTCCTCCTCCTCCTCCTCCTCCTCTTCCTCCCTTCTTATCTTTATTCTCCCTTATTGCTAACAGAACTTATCTCTATCTCCTCACCCTTCCCTCTCCTTCACCTCCTCTCCTCTCCCTCCTTCCTTCTTATCGCTGTCCTTCCTAAATGCTACTCATGCCCCTCCGTTCTTTTCTCTCCCTTCTTCCTTTCTTCCTTCCTTCCTTTGTTTCCTCCACCTCTTTGCGTTTCTTTTATTCAATTTTCTTGCTCGTCTTTATCCGTTCGCTTTATGGAGAAGGAATATGCGGCTTGTCCGGTTTGGTTGGTTTTGATATTTATAGTTTATGAGTGAATGGATAACAATAATAACTTTTTTTCGTTTTTTTTTTTTTTTTTTTTTGTTTTGTTTTGTTTTTTTTGTCGACATCCTTTTCCCTTCTTCCACCTTGTCTCGCACCCGCCCTTCCTTTCCTTTCCTTTTCTTTTCTTTTCTTTACTCTTCTTTTTCCTTTTTTTCTTTCCCTGCCTTTCCCTGCCCATTCCTTCCCTTTCTATTCTCTTAACACCCCTATATGTCACACACACACACACACACACACACACACACACACTAAAAAAAATGCATCACCCCGATAAGTCAAACATCAGGGAGGAAAAAAATAGTAAACAGTAAACTCACACCAAACATCTAATCTCCTATTCCTCCTTTCCACCTCCCTTTGCTCCCTCCCTACCTCTCCCTCCCTCCTCACCTCCCACCCAATCCCTCACACCACCACGCGACCCGATCCACCTCCCCAATTATCACCTGCAACTCTATCCCTCGACTCCTCCCAAGGGTCACGCCGCGGCTCAGGTCAGGCCAGGTCAGGGGGTGAGGTCAGCGGCTCAGAGTTGTTCCTCCGGCGTCAGGTTCAAGAAAGACACGTGGCATGCATCTGTGTTTGTTGGGATAGATTGAGAGATTGTGTTTAGGGGTAAGGTTCCTTGTATGAAGATGTAATGGGGCACCTGAGAGAGAGAGAGAGAGAGAGAGAGAGAGAGAGAGAGAGAGAGAGAGAGAGAGAGAGAGAGAGAGAGAGAGAGAGAGAGAGAGAGAGAGAGAGAGAGAGATCAATTATCACTTTAAAAGCTTTGCGTCTTATTGATTTAGTTCACTTTTTCTTGCTGAAGGGCGTGGAACTATAGTTAACGGCTTCATAATAATTAGATCTACCTGTTTACCATCCCTTTTTTTTTTTACAACAAAGGAGACAGCTCAAGGGCACAAAAAAAGGAAACAATAATAAAAAAAAGCCCACTACTCACTGCTCCTAAAAAAAAACGAATCAAAAGAGGTGGCCGAAAGAGGTCACTTTTGTTCGCCTCATTTTGGCAGAACGAAAAGGGCAAAAAATCGCTTGGACATTACGTTCATTAATCTCATCTCCAT